>NC_056737.1:567127057-567262057 GCF_019279795.1 Protopterus annectens
TGTATGCATGCAAGTTCTGCATATGCACAACTCCCAATCAAGTGATCTACCACTTACACCTAGGCTCTTAATGCTGCTATGACAGTGAGCCTAGGCTGCTCCCTCAAGGAGCAGTAAGTCATCAGTGGTTGCTCACTCCCATTCTCCCCACCCGGTCCCTCCAGTGGCTGTGCTGATTGTTGAACAAGGTCATCTGAGACACATGTAGGCCTTCACCCTTTGCATGACATGGCTAGGCCACCTAATTATGAAATATTGCCTTCACAGAATTGTACAAACAATTGCAGAAGAGACCAGTTAGTATAATGGTATGGTCTTCACCTCCTGTGTACAAGGTACAAAGTTCGATCTTGACCTCCGGCCAATGTCTGTTTGGAGTTTGCATGTTTTTCCTGTGTCTTATGCTACGTGTTTCCACTCCAAACTCACCAATGAAAGGATCGGTGGGTAGTAGCACAGATTACATGGTGCCGTATAAGGGGAAGTCACACAGACCAACCACTTTGTGCATCTACTGTGGTGCCCAGTTTACTCAAGATGGGAGAACATAGATCACAGCTTGTGCATTGTGGCAAGGCTAGCCACTTGATGGTGTAAAATATGGCTCTAAGTGACTCAATCAAGTTGACTAATGTCAGCAAAAAATGAGCATTGGTAGTTACTGGTGATAAGTGGGTTGATGACTTAGCCTACTCTAATCTACACAAAGACCCATGCTAACAGCGGGATGGGTATATGGGCCCCTATTGGCCAGTGTCTGCCTGCCATAAAGACCAGCAGCCCTGGGTCAATAAGCTACTTGCCGGCCGGTGTCTAGTTGCTCAGCCTGGGTTACCTGGGATAGCTCTGTTGAGCAAAAGCTGGAGGTAAAACTGATCAGCCTGCCAAATATGAACTAAGAATTGGTACGCTTAAGGTAGGTTATTGATAGGATGCAGCTTGGAAGTGGATAACATGATGATACGGAAAAGGCTGGACATCCTATGTATCCAATAGACAAGATGGAAGGGCAGTGCAGCATAGCCACTTGGCTTGAAATCCAGAGTATACTACTTAGGAGGAGAACAGGCCTGAAATGTTGTGGGAAATTTGGTGAGAGAGTGGCTTCAGAATGCAGTGAGGGATATCATCAGAATTAATGACAGTCTCATGGCAATCAGATCCCAGTGTAATGATAAGGACAGTATTCATAATTTCACCCTATCACCAGGGTTGTGATAGTGAGGAAAAGAGTGCATTCAGACAGCAGTTGCAGGCCCTATAAGCTAAAGCAGTACAACATGATGGTTTTGATAATGGTTGACTTGAATGCACATATCAAGACAGAGAGAACAGGATATGAGGACTGCCTGGGTCCACATGGGTGGGGCAACAGGAATAAAGAAGGAGAGGCCATTATAGCCTTCTGTCTGGCAAATGGCATGATAGTAGCCAACACATGGTTCAGCAAAAGAGACAGTCAGAAGATCACATACTAGGGTGGCCAACATGCAACTCAAGAAGACTTCCTTCTAGTAAGGAAAGGGCACTGGGGTAGAATCAATGATTACAAAATCATCCCTAGTGAAACAGTCGGCCCACAACATAAACCACTGGTTGACACAATCATTTGGAAACAGTGGTCAGAGAAGCATCTAAGGTCAACAGAGGCCAGGTTGAAGACCTGGAAGTTGACTGGAGAGAAAGTACAACAGCTCAAGGAATTACTCAGGGCTCCAGCACCTCAAGAAGAGGAGAAAAATGGCACCACCTCAAAACAGCATGTGTGAGGACTACAAAACAGATATGTGGCCAAGTCAGATATGGAAATAAGGTACATAAAGAAAGCTGGTGGTGGAATGGGGAAGTCCAGGAAGTCATCAAAAGAAAGAAGGAGTGCAGGAAAAAAGTGGGAGATAGAAAAGACCAACAAGGAATGAATACTGGTTAGCTAACAAGGAATCTAAGAAAGGAGTTGCAGTAGAAAAGAACAGGGCATCAGAAGCACTCTACCACCTTCTGGAAAGTGAATCAGTAGGTGGCACAAAGAAACTATATCAGGATGTAAAGCCAAGACAGAAAGATAAAGAAGACAGTCAGACACATTTCATAAGGGATGCCAGCAACAGCCTACTCACCAGTCCACAGAACATCAAAAGCAAATGAAAGCAGTATTTCCAGCAGCTTCTGAATAAAGAAAACCCCACAGAACCTGTACTGCCACAGAAGCAACCTATGATGAGAGAAGAAGAGGAGCCCACCCTAGAGGAAGTAAGAACAATGCTAACGAAAATGAAGTCAGGGAAAGCAACAGGCTCAAATTAGGTCACAGCAAATATGATAAAAATGCTGGGTGATATAGGGGAGAAATGCCTCCTGAGGGTACTCATAGCAGTATGGAGAGAAAAGCACATTCCAGATGACCAAAGATTAAGCATACTCATGCCAGTGTACAAGAACAAAGAGGATATCCACAACTGTGGGTTGAACTCCTGTCACATTGCATAAAAGTTCTGGAGAGAGTGATTGATAAATGGATATGCAGGGTAGTAGACTGCAAGATGGGAGATGAGCAATTTGGATTCAAATCAGGATGCAGCACAACTGACCCAATGTTTGCAGTGAGCAGATAATTGAGAAGAAGCTAGAAATGAGGAAAGATTCCAACTGGGCATACCTAGACTTGGAGAAAGTATATGACAAGGCCCCAAGTAAGCTGATTTGGTGGTTTGAAGTCCCAGAATCATTGGTCGAATTAGTGCAGGCTATGTACAAGGATCCAATGACTCAAGTACGAACAGTGTTCAGTCTCAGAGAGGTATTCCCTTTTGGAGTGGGTGTGCTCCAGGGTTCAGCTCTGAGCCCACTGCTGTTCATACTGGTGATGGACTACATTAGCTAACAGGTCAGAGGGGACAGATTAACAAAGCTGGTGTATGCAAACAATGTGACATTACAGACAGACTCTGAGCAAGAACTTCAACAAAGTATAGGGGAATGGAATGCAAAACTGAAGGCACGTGGGATGAAACTGACTATAATTAAAACAGTGGCGACGGCAGCAAACTGGGGAAATCAGAAGAAGCTGAGAATTGAGATAGAAGGGAAGATAATGGAATGGGTTAATAGCTTCAAGTATCTGGGAGGGGTTGTTGAGGAGAAGGGAAGTCTGAATGAAGAGGTCAAAGCTAGAATCAGAGAGAATACAGCCAACTGGCATGGAGTCTGAGGTGTAGTCTATGACAGAAGAATGCCAATGAAACTAAAACGTAAGGTGTACAAGACAGTGGTGCAACCAGTACTACTGTATGGTACAGAAACATGGGCTGTAAAGACAGAGCAGATGGGGAAGCTAGAGGTGATGTAAATTAAGTGCCTGAGAAGGGTCGTAGGATGCACACTGTGGGACAGATGAAGAAATGAGGACATAAGAGCAGAAGCCAAAGTATTTCCAATTGCAGAAAAGATCAAGGAAAACAGATTATGGTGGTTTGGACATATATTCAGACAAGCAGAAGACAATCTGGTGAAGACATTTGGGACAGACAGGAAGAAGGTAAGAAGAAATGAGGATGTCAAGCAAAGAGGTGGCTGGATTGTGTGAAAGAAGATCTGTGACAGTCAGGCATGAATGTCGAAGAAGGCAGGAGAGTAGCATTGAATTGAGAGATGGTGACAGCACAATACCCCGAACCCATGTACAAAAACGGGGAAAAAGGGAGTTCCTGCGGCTGATGATGTTAAAAACTCATAGACTCTCTTCTCTTATGACATTTTTGGATTATAAAATGGTATACTATGTTACCCTGTCTCTGAGTTTTTTTTTTTGGTTTATTTTTTATTTCTGCATAAGTAATATATCAAAACTATTTAAGAAGTATAGTAATATTTGCATGTCTGAACTATTCAAAAATATCTCATCTTTGGGATGTACATATGTGATGTGATAATATGCTTTTATTTTTTAAGGATCCAATGAAAGAATTTACCTGAAGACTGAACTTGTTACTGTTAAACATAATAAAGGATCTGATAGTAATTTAAACATGACAGAAGGACTTAATACTGATGCGTTTTCAAGTTCTGCTTAATAAATCCAGTGAACAGATTTTTATTGGTGCTCAGTTAAATGTTATAGTTTTTACATGTAAATATGTTTTTAATAAGTCATTTTAATATTCTTTGTTGTTTCATTTTTCTGGTTTTCTGTAAAGATGATTTGTTAAAATATTATAATAATTGATTTAACTTTTCAGTTTTAGCAGCTTACATTACCATACTGTTTTTTTCTCTGCTTGCAAACCATGCACATGAAAAGGTTATAAGCTCCAGTGTGTGTTTTTATTTTTCCATTCTATAATTATGTACTTAAGCCAATTCAGGGTTTTCAGGGGAACAGTAGCCTTTTCTGGAGCACAGAGGGCATAGGACTGCAACCCATTACAAAAAGCACACACCTTTCAATGCATGTGTGTGTGTGTGTGTGTGTGTGTGTGTGTGTGTGTGTGTGTGTGTGTGTGTGTGTGTGTGTGTGATTACACTCATACACACAAATTCAAATAAAGCAATTCAACTATGACGTCTCTTTCCAGTGACCTCCTTTATGACTTCTATAAAACTCAGCATAAGTTTATCTTTGAGAAGATATCAGAACATAGTGAAGCAAATCTGAAAGACAAAGAAAGAAAACTTATTAGGGATAAGAAAGCTTACCCCTTCCCTAAACAATGTTATAGTGAATACAGATCTGAATACTTTACTGAACAAGAACAGAATATTCATGTTGAAACTTGTGGTTTTAGCAACTAGGGTCAGTCAACTAGTTTTACTAACAAGAGGGATGTTTTTAAATTCTCCTCCTCCCTGCACTGGTTAGAATGAATAGCCAATCACCAACAGAAGAACCCTACATGTGCACCTCCCAGCTGTGGCTAAGGGATCTCCATGCAGCACAGCAACAGGAAATGGAAGGTATTGTTGAATAATTTGGCTCAGATGAGGTAGAGTTCAATGTTTTGGACACTTGTACTGTTATAAGTGAGAAAAACAGGTTTACGATTTTCAATTATTTCACTTAATCCCTCACTGATGGTCATTTTTCTTTTTATATCAAGGGACATTTGTCCCTGCTAAGCCAATGAATGTGGTACTTTGTTGGACATTAAATTATATGTTAGAAAGCTTAACTTAAAAAATGCTGTTCAAAATAATATGTCATCTGGTATTTATTTTAAGAAAAAAAAACTCACGTTTAACCCCTCCCCCCATCCTGGTTATTAAAGTTTCTGAGACAAATTACATTTGATTTAAGAAACCTAGCATGGGACAGGTTTAAAAATGTTATTTTAACCTCACGACAGAGGAGTTTACTACATGAGGTAGTTGTTAATAAAGCCCCCTTGGTGGTGAAACTTGACAAGGGTGGGGTGTTGTTTTAATGTTTGATACAGATTATTTTAATAATAAGATGTTCCAATTAATTATGAATGAGGAATTTTATATGAGATTGCTGTAGCATAAAAATATATTAATTTAGTTCAATGCAATATGTTACTCGAAGAATCTATTTCTCAGGATTTGTTTCATTTCTTGACAGTAAGAAGTCCTTGGACACCTTCCATGTTTGGCATCCTAAAAGTCCACAAGGACATTTTTAATTCATCATTTAATCTCATTATATCAGTTGGTGGGTCCAGAATTGAATCAATTTCATATTTAATTGATGGTATTTTGAAGGGACTACAGATAACTACTAGTGGGAATGACATGATTTCTGGCATTTTAGACAGTATTAGAAGTGTGTTATAATTGTTTAGTTTTTATTACAGCTGATGTAATCAACTTATTTACTGTCATTCCACATGATAATGGTTTGTCGGTTTCCTATCAGATAACCGAAGACGTATTTTGTCGAATGCATCTTGGTCGAACTTGAAATGCTGAAAAGGCAAAATGCCGAAGTGGCATATAAGCAAATTCTTTCCCTGAGGAAAGAAGTTGCTTGGCCACTTTGTCACTTTGCCATTTTTAGCACTGTAGTGTGATCTTGGAGTTGGTATATTTAAGTAGGGGTGTGTGTGAGGGCATAGCCCCCCCACATCGGGGGTGTGGATGGCGAAGCCCCCCACTTTATGCAATGTTTTAATGTCTTTTTTTTTTTTTTGGGAACAGCAATTTTTTTTTTCCCTGGGAAAAAAAATCACTGTTCTGGATGTTCGATGTCTTGTGAATTTGAACTTTAGAGTTCAATCATTTGATCGTTCATTGTTATAATAAAGACCCTGGTTTGTCTTGGTTAAGGGGAATGATCAAATTCGGATAAGATGGGCAACATGTTTATTTATGTAGTATTTGCTTTAATGGAATTGGTACTCAGCAACAATTTTTCTAGTTTTGTAGTAAATACTTTTAGCAACTATAGTGGTTGCTGTAGGAGCTGCCTCACCACTTATTTTTACCAGTTTGGTTTTGGTTATCTGTGAATTAAAGTCTGTGATGAATTCTGCTTATTATATGAATAATAATTTTATTTTATGAAATGAAGCAGCTGGTTTAATTGCATATTTTTAATTACTTACATAATACTAGTTTTTTATTACTTACCTTAAATTATACTTGTGTGTATTGATTTTTTGGGGAATCACCTTGTATAAGGATGTTAGTAAAATTATTTTTCATTCTAATCCTGTTCGTAAGCCCACCTTTTGCTTAGCATATTTTCACTATAATAGCAATTAACTTCCAAAGGAAAAAAAAAACAATACATTGAAGGTGCAAAGGGTGCATTTGTCTAGGTTAACCACTGATACATATGTTTTCAGACTTGGTCAAGAGATCGTATTTTCATTATATAAATGTTTGCTTATGTTTATATGTATAAGTGTTGTCCATTTGGTCTTAACATGAGCTTAGTACAGTGTTGTAAAAATTAATTATGAGTTCCTTTCTTTTAAACAATATGAATTAGCTATTATGTTAAGACAGTAAATTAAATAACAGGTTTAATTTATTCAATTTAGGTTGAAGATTTTACACATTTTCAATGGAAAACCTTTGCTAGACATGCAAGAAAATTGTGTGTCTATCTTAAAAATGGCACCAGAGAGTCTAAGCAAGATGGCTGCTTAGGATCAGTGTATTATAAAAATAAAATTAATCAACTAGTCCTAGGTTAAAAAGAAGAGATAGAATGGAGACTGTAAGCACAACCAAAAAGGGATAAATAACTAGTAGTGTTTAAAGAATCTCTA
The DNA here is from genome assembly GCF_019279795.1 of Protopterus annectens. NCBI lineage: Eukaryota > Metazoa > Chordata > Ceratodontiformes > Protopteridae > Protopterus > Protopterus annectens. The sequence continues at coordinate 567,134,287 of NC_056737.1, forward strand.
CATGAAAAACAGCTTTGTAAAGGGTCCCAAAAGCTGGTGGCAGTCACTGATTATGTAGGCCCAACAAGAGGAAACAATAGGAAATCAACAATAAGAAGGGAGTAAGGTAATGAAATGGTCCAGAACTTACAAGCAGATAGCGCAGCACTCAGATCAGAGGTGCAGGAACACAATAGATGATTAAGAGAAATAGAAAAAGCTACAAACTTTACAACAAAAGGAAGAAACTGTTGCAGAAAAGAGGAAAATCCCAGGATGCAAAAAACTCCCTTACCAGTCTCAGTAAGAAGCTGAGATCCCTCATAAAATCCTCCAAAGCTAGTTACAAAAATAAAATGGCCAAAGATTCCAGACAACCACAAGGCATTCTATAACTATGATAAGAATCTAAATAGCAATGCTCAGATCTGCTCTGAGCTACAACAGAATGGCATTAAATATACTGATCCCAAGGATATTGCCAATATCCTGGTGGATTGATTCAGTGCCAACTTCATCCCCCTCTCACACCCTAAATGGCCCATCGCAATACTGGAAGATTGCCAAATTCCAGTAATAACGCCCACACAGTTAAAAAACGCACTCTCCAAAGCTAAGAATACAGCATCCATGGGACCAGATGACATCCCGGGCTGTGTACTACATGAACTACAAAATGAACTGGCACTTCACCTAAGTGTCATGTTTAATCACACCCTCACCTCAGGCTTCATGCTCACTGAGTGGTGCACAGCTACAGTTATCCCACTCCACAAGGGGGGATCCACCTTGGATCCCGGGAACTACCGCCCCATCAGTATGATGAGCCTGATCTGCAAGGCCATGGAACGTATTATCATGGAACTTATAAACAAAGACATTGGCGACCTTAAAACACTGGACCCCACCCAGTTTGGGTTTGTGAAAGGCCAATCCTGTCTCCTGAACTTGATTGACTTCTTTGAATCAGTCTCCAGAGCTGTGGATGAAGGTAAGGCAGTCCACACAGCCTATCTGGACCTCGCCAAGGCCTTTGACACCATCACCCACTCTGAAATCATAGATAAACTTACTAAGCTGGGCATTGATCCCTATGTCACTCGATGGGTTGCCAACTGGCTTACTGACAGAACCCACACTGTAAAAGTAGCTGACTCAAAATCCAGCTCCAGACAAGTGACAAATGGATTCAGACCTGGGACCTCTCTTGCTTGGCATCTACTTCTCTGAAGTACAGGCTAACAATAAGGGACTCTGGCTAACAAAGTTTGCAGATGACTGCAAACTGGGAGCCATTATTGAATCCCCAAATGATGTTGATAGTCTACAAAAGGGCCTTCCAGAAACAGATGCTTGGTGCCAGAGCCATGGGCTCAAGCTCAATGCCAAGAAATGTATAGTTATCCCCTTTGGGATAAAACATGTACCCGTGAATTACCACATAGGTGGCAGTACACTAATCATCAAAAGTGTGATAAGAGACTTAGGGACACAGGTGGACAGTGGTCTCACCTTCAATAAACACATCACTACAACAGTCAGGAAATCCTTCTATGTGGCACACCTCATCACTAAGGGCTTTTCATCCAGAAAAAAAGGAGGTCATTGTCCCACTGTACTCATCCCTCATTAGACCCATTATAGAATACAATGATCCATTTGGTATGTGCCTCTCTAAACATCTGCAACAACTGGAAAGGCCACAGAAATACCTCACTAAAAGAATCACAGGCCTAAAGCAGATGCCCTATGCTGACCGCCTTAAAAAACTCCAGCTATACTCTGTCACATATTGTCTACTCCAAGGCGATCTCTGCTTAACATACAAGGCCATGTCAAACCCAGAGCTGTTGGACATGCTAGACTTAAAGAAATCCCAATCCCTCAAAGTCACACACTCCAGGGATCTAAACCTTGTCATCACAATAAACAAAACATGCTGGAGGGATAGGTTTCTGACCCAGAGACTCCCCAGACTCTGGAATGGACTGCCCATACATGTCAAGCAGAGCACCCCTTTGGCCCTTTTCAAAAGGAACCTTAATGACTGGATGGGAGAAAGGAAATTCACCCCAAGGATCACGTCAGTCACCCTGCTAGACAGGGGTCCAGGGAAGTAAATAGTGTGGGAAGAAATAGCCAGGGAATTGTTTATGGCTAGGCTTGTATAGGCCCTAGGGCCAATAGCCTAGTACCAACCTATGAACCTATGAACAATTGCAAACAGGAGAAATTGATTACTTGGAAAACAGATCTAGAAATAAATAACATAAGGATAATATGGGTATCATAACAAGTCCTTGATTTAGCTGGAAACAAGATTTCATTTAATCTGATTACAAGAGGCAATAATAGAAAGAATCCACAGAGTAGGTAGAATGAGAGGTGTTAGAAGAGGGTAGCTGAGGCACATATTAGCATGCTTACAGAACTATAAATTTAAACAAAGCATTATAAGACAAGCAGGAAAACTTAAAGTGATATCCTTTAATGGTGTGTTTGTACAGTTGATAGAAGACTATTCTGATCCTCTGAATAAACAGTAAATGGGATGTCTGAATTGTTGGTGCTATTGAAAGCCCAGGAAATCCCTGTATGGATTAACTACTCCAACATATTAACTGTGTATGCAATGGAAACAGGCACAGGTTGCACACTGAGGGAGAAGTAAAAACTTATGTTAAAGATACTCTTCAGAGTGCAAGCTGGAGCAACAGGCACAAAAAATATATTCAAATGTCCTAACATAAAGAGGCATGGAGAATATTTACTGATGTAGATGCAGATGTGGGGAAAAGAAGTAAACAGGAAGTAAACAAAGGCACACAAAGTTATGCCAACAAAAAAGGAGTTTGGTCATGACCCTAGGGATAAAAACTACAGAAATGGAAATAAGAACATGGAAGACAGAGGAAATATGAAGGCAGTGCACAAAAGAGATTTAGTGAGAAGAACTAGAATCTCATCAAAGCAGAAATCCAGCAAAAGAGGAGAGTCCCACAACAACCGCAGCATAATCAGGGACAGAGATACCAGAACCAAAAGAAAATTAGGGTCTGTATTAGGAAACCAAAAACCTGTTTGAGTGAATACCACAAGAGTGACACACATAGCCCAAACCACAAATACACTGAACCCCCTAAACTGTGAAATTTAGAATCTCGAATCACCATAGTCGGCCAACCCCACCGCATGCTACATACTACCTACCCAATCATAATAAATAAACCACATACATACACTAACCAAACTTTACTTCTAACCCTACACTAAACCTTACATACATTACTATCTATGCACTTACCTTAACCCGCACCCTAACCCTAAGGTCTGTAACTATTGCACACTTACCCTACAGAGATATACCCAAACAAAACAAATAATCCGCACACATACACTTAACAAAACCCTACTTCTAACCCTACACTAAACCTTACATACATTACCTATCTGTGCACTTACTTTAACCCGCACCCTAACCCTAGGGTCCGTAACTATCTCACTCTTACCTTACAAAGCTATACCACAGACTGGCCAACCATGACAATTCGACAGTTCGATTTTTGTGGTTTTGGACATTCTCCGTTTCTGTAGTTCGTGCAATATGTGTCGCTCTTTTCCTACTACCTCAAACGGATCTTTAGGCTTCTAATATAGACCCAAAAATTATACTGTCAAGTGGGAGAAAGTGCAACTGAAAATTGCCTCATGCTGAACCCCAGAGGGCCTAAGGAGGCTGGACTGGTCAAAGGAGGAGCAGAAAAAAGCAAAATGCAGTGGTGGAAGGAAAAACAGACCCATGAAGGCCAGGGAGATGGAAGCCATCAAGAACTGCACAGCCTGGTCACACATGAAGAGATAACAGAATAAATTAGAGATAATGCAAGGGGAAAGAATGAATGGATGAACTCAGTAAATTCCATGGTAAGCAGATATGGGGTTATAATTGATGCCAAAACAACTAAGAGACTAAAGTCACAGACTTAGCAAGACAAAAGTGAGTGAGACTGAAAATAATTAATGGGATCTATGAACATGGGACACTATTCAAAGTTAAAAAGTACTTGCAATGTATTATGTTCCAGCAGTACAAGTATGCACATATATAGAAGCAAACAGCTTTATAAGCTGAAACTTCTTGGCCAAGGTCAGAAAAGAAAAACACAAGGTAAAGGGAGGGGCTAGAAATAGCCAGATGGCTGTTACATGGTTTTTCTTATAACAGTACATCTTTCATAAATGTTTGAATTTTCCTATAAATGTAGGCAGGGATTAATGAGAAATGAAGGCAAGAAGAACAGGACGAAAAGAGAACTGGGAACAAAGGACAACGTTAATGACTTGGGTTCATAGGCACTCAGATTGCAAGCTGTTAGGTAACATATCAAGCTCTTAGGGAATTGGGGGTATAAGAACAGGTGAATGCCAGAGGACAGAAGGTCCATTTTGGCAGAGATACTCAGGGAAACTCAAGAGATGAATGTCATTCAAGGGTAGCAGTGGGGGAGGGGAGATAAAACCCAAGAGAACAACAGTGAATAAACACCAGTTGAATGAAAGTGGTAACCCAGCACAAAGGTGTGAGCTTTGCAGCTGATCAAGATCAAAAAAGTAGACGGCTAAACTAGCAGGATAAAAGAGGATGTTGTACTGCTCTATTACATCAAATTAAAGTTAAAAGAAGGACGGGAACATTAGAGCCCAGAGTACTGCAAGGGAAAAAGTAGATGATAAAATGGAGGGTTGGGGGAGGGGTAGTACAAAGGGATTACATGTATTGCTTGAAAGGCTGCAGAAAAGTGGGGATGAGAGATGGATCATTTGGCAAGGAAGACTAAACTGAAGGAGATAGACAATGTGGAACCTATATGTCCCAAACAAAAATAGAGAAGACTTTTACAGAAGGTTCTTTGAATAATGTACTCAGATAAAAAAGGACGGAGGGAGGAGAATCATTGTAGTGGACTTCAGCAACACACCTGATGCCAAGAAAGATAGGTTGTCAGGCTCTTTGTAAAAAGAGTACATTGTAAACAGGAAAAGTGACTTGGAAAAGAACATGAATGAAGTAAAGCAGAAGTATATATAGAAGGAAAGACACTGGGCAGGATTCACGAAGCCTCAGTGTAAGAGTTACAAGTCTTACACGGAGGCTGCAGTTAAACGGTGTGACGTCAGCATGCCATGCATATTCATGAGGGCATTCTGACTCACACCCAAGGCTAACACGGTCCGTGTAAGAAAGTTGGGGGTGTGTCCGCAGGGCGACTCCTGCAAACAGACACGCCCCCAGAAGAGTAACAGTCCCAAAAGTAAACCCCCACGAGAGAGTCCGCGTAAATGTCAACAAACACAACACAACACATGCCCACACAGACTATAAACATAAAACGTAAAAAATGAACATGTTATATTTTTTTTATAAGTTTTAAAGATGTTTGCCCATAATTGCGCTCATTTGCGTGGGCGTGCCCGTCGCTTAGCCACAGTTAGCAGTCAGTGGAAAAGCATATAAGATCTAAATATGTAAAGTAAGCCAAGAAGCAATAGCATAGTGGTAGAGACATCGGCTGAAGAGGAGGCAGTCATGGTTCGAGCCCCCACAACATCAATTTACATTTCTAGTGAAATAAGCACAAAACAATTCCCTGACATATATAAAATTATATTTTATGTAAAATGTAATGAAATGGGCCATGTATTTTGAAGAAATGTGAGATAAAAAAAAAAAATGTCAGAAGTGCCTATAGCTGAGCTACACTCTAACAAGCTGAGTATATCTGCCCGTAGGCGAGCAGTGGTTTAACAGGTGTAAAATGAGTGCCCGGGGTTGAGCAGTGTTGTAACACACTGAAACTGTGTGCCCGTAGCTGAGCTGAGCGTAATATGTGTGCTGACAGCCAAATGATGCGTAAACCAGCGTAACCCATTTGCGCAGAGCTGCGCACCGCGCCAACAAGCTAACCGGTGGGCAACGTTGAGCAAGCTGTATCAAAACTGCCTTTACACAGACACACCTCCTAGCTTGTGTAGACAGTCATAAAAAAAAGTAATGGCCAGGCTCAAACTCAGGATACCATGCACCGTAGTCAAAGTACTGAACCACTAAGCCATGACAGTTGCTCTGAGAAATGCAGTATTAGCATATATGTAGGAATGAATGGAAAGAGAAGGATGACAAAGCAGGTTTTGTGAAGCTGATACATTTCCAAAATGGCCAATCACAGATAAGTGTGGGAAAAATGGCATATACAAGCCCCATAGGCAGGAATACACAGCATAACTGATTGTGGAATCGATTTGCAGTCAGAATGGCAGATGTAGGAGAGGGTAGTTGCTTCTGAGCACAGAAGTGTGGCATTGAGGAGTCCAAATTTATGGTTTGGCTCCTCGTCCATGATCATGAGGCCCAACTCATGCAGGGCCAGGTCCTGTGGGGAGCATACAAGGCTGAGGCATGGGAACGGTTGGCACATGATCTCACCAGTGCCACAGGAATACCAAGGACTGGTGAACAGGTCCGTCACCACCATGTGGACCTGAAGAGATGGAAGCAGGACCAATTGAACTGTTGGATCCAGGAGGCCCGGCAAATGCCCAACGCCCCACTACTGAGTAAGTTACATGTAATTATTTATGTAAGAAATTAACCTAGCTGATATTAGGGAGATGTGTATTCCAATATTACTTCATTTATATCACAGCTGCAGGTGTCCGTTCCATGAATCGTCGAGCCTATGCCAATAGGCTTGTGCGGTTGCGCCACCAGGCAGGTTAGTAATTCTCTCCCTGTAACTGTTAAAAAATATAAGTATGACAGCTTGCAAAAGAGTGCAGTGTAGTCACTTATTAATAAAAAGTGCAAGTAACAGTGTAAGAGAGATTCTGCTAGTACTGTGTGATTACATAAGTGTGATGCAGCCTGTAATCCAAAAATAAAAATGAAACAAGTCTGAAATAAAGATGTTCCACCTGTAATGTAATAGTACATAACCTGCAGCAGGCTGTAAATTACAGCTACATAAGCTGAGTAAAACACGTGTGAAATATATCCCCGTTTAAAATCTGAAACATGACACAAGTGAGACTGTTGGAAAGGATTGTTGTAACCAAGTAAAACATGTCAATAAAGCCTAGAATTAAGTACCATCCTGAATTGTAAAAATAAAACAAGTGAGAGTGTGAGAAAGAGGTATGAATCCACCAATAAAGCTGTAATAACTCCTGAATAAAGTATACTGCAGTCAGTACAGAATGAAATGAATGTGACAGGCACAACCAAAGAGTGAAATGTGTGGAATAAAGTACTGAAGCTGGAATGTGTGTCCCACAATTTGGATATGTTGCTGTATGTTTGCAATATGCAGATAGTATGGTTGTATGAAATACCAAACATCCACAGTTGTCTAGAGCCATATAAATCAAATGTAGCAGGATGCTGTAGCTGAACAGAGCCAGATATGAATGTGTATAAATAAAAATGCAATGTATATTAATGTAGCAGTAATATTCCCATCACCAACATGTGTAGGTTTACACATAAGAAACTGTAGTCAGACCTGTAGGGTGTATATATCTGCAGCTAGTAGAAATGTACAGCATGTGTATAGGTATTTGAAGTTGTTAATTAAATATTTCTTCACCCTACCCTATAACCACAAATAATCCATTCCACATGAAATGGGTATGTGTATTCACAATTAACTCCCCTGGACATTTGTCCTGTTGGTTCATACATATTTGCATGTACGTTGATGCATGTGCCCTGTTCATACATCCAAATCTGATGGCCTGCTGCCATCAATCAACCCTGCATGTTGTTGGATTGTGTATTGTTGTTCAAAATATGCATGTGTTATGCTTGCTGTTCAATGGCTTGAATTTATGGGTGTTTGGTTAATGGGAATACTAATGCATGCTGTTACAACTAATTGTGAATGGTATTGTACGTTACTAACCCAAACTGTCATAAAATAATGCAAAACATAGGACGACAAGGAAGGCGGGTTCCAGCGGACCCACCTCTCCCACCTCAGCTGGCGAGTGCACCTGGCAGTAGTGCCCAGGCCGGACCCTCCTCCAGTGGCCCTGTGCCACGTGCGGGTGGAAGCGCTGCAGGGGATGGGGCTCATCCCCCCTCTGCAAGTGTGGCCGGAGGAGAACATCCACTCACCCTCCGTAGTGTCCGGACTGTGGTGCGTAGGGAGATCAGGCATTCTGTGCTTGGGCCCCTAAGCCAGCTTGAGGCACAGGTGGCACAACTCACAGGCGTGCCTGCTGCCCATCCTACACAGCCCCCAGCACAGCCCCGTCCTGGGCAATGAAGGCACAGTGGCAACTGCCCATGGGTGGGGATCTCAATTCCACTGTTGCCATCTGTGGGCTCATGGGCTCGAGATATCCAAACATCCGTCCCTGTCAATTGTGTATCCCCCCATGTGTCATACACCACCCCTGTATGCATCTTGTTTGTCTTGTCTGTTAACCTCCCCTACCTACCTCCCCAGCTATACCTACTTCCTGTACCTGACATTCCACTCTCACCTGAAAAAAAAAAGGGCACTCTGTTCCCACAAAAAAAATTATGCCCCATACATAGCTGCCCATTTCGCACACATGTCTGCTGGACATGTAAACTAGCAATTACAATTGGCTGTACAACAAATATTGTTGTCCTCACCCCTCTCTCAGGGGTGGAAGGTTTCAAATTTCACACCAAATTGCAAACATATGCACAGCTGTTGCTGATAAAGAAATGGGCAGCTATGGGCCTTTCCTACATCCCTCCTGCAAATTCCGAGCTTGTTTTCCTACTGTCCTACCCTCTTTGTGCCCCCTTTTTCACCACTTTCCTATCTCCCCATTTTCTTTTCTTTCAAAGAAATTAGCGCGGGTATGCGTGAGAGTAAGCACATTTAAGCAGTAATAAGCGGGTGTGCGCTTCTGTGTGCTTAGCTAAGCATGTGTGCGCGAAGCTAAGTGACAGTAAACATGCGTGAGCTCCACGCAAACCAGCACTAACCCGCTTACAACTGCTTAAAAGTGCCTTAGTCACTCTGAATGACAAGGCCTGTAGTTTGCTCAGCAGCAAAATAAAATTTCTCTGTCAGTCTCGAACCCAGGACTTTGGAAACACTAGTCTGCATGACTTACCACTAAGCCACGACTGCTATATGAGAACATTGTGCTGAAAGAAATATATCATGAAATCGTAGGAATTAATGTAAAGGGAATATAGCAAGTCTAGTACACAAAGCATGTCATGTATATTTACTGTCAAATCTAGTGGATTTGTAAAATACTACTGTGTGAAGAGAAACAGCCATGCTAGTTGGTAGCTAGTAGGTAATAATGTCACAGTAGGACCTGGCAAGCCACACACATACTCGGAGCAGGATAAAGACTACCATAGTTGAATAGTTAAGAGCCCAGACATAGCAACTGTGACTGAGTTACATGGATGTCCCTGATTTGAAAACAAATGTCAACTGTGCCCCACTGACACCCTGTGAAATGTACTAACAGTAGCCAGAAAGGTGTTACAACACATGCAATGGTAAATATGAATTACTGAAAGTATGCACCACTTGCACGTCACAAATGGTGTAGTAATACATATGCTCAAAAAGAGAAAGAGGAAAGAAAGAAAAAAAAATAACAACAAAACAAACAAGCTGACAGCAGGCCAACTATCAGAACACCAACGCAAACAGCTGTAACAAACACAGGTAATGTAAAGTACTAATATAATAGTCTACATACTGTGAACCCTCCATATGTGTTATTGGTCTGTATCTATGTATATGAAGATGTGCATAGGGCAGGGGACATACTGCAACAGTCACTGAAGGCTGTACATACATATGTATGTGAAGGTAGCTATGTGCACATATCAATGTAGGTTGTAGTGCAATGTACAATGTAGGTTGTACAGTAATGGATGTTCATCAGTACGTTAGTGTGTGTATACATACGTGTAAATAAAAAGGATTATATATGTATCTATCATGTGTATACGTATGTATATCGAGATATGTATGTGTATATATATATATATATATATATATATATATATATATATATAATATGCATATATGTATACATAGAGAGAGAGGGATGTAGAAATACATATACATATATAGTTTCATAGTTTAGTACTAGGCTATCTGCCCTGGGGCATTTATAAGCCTAGCCATAGTGATGTGGCTTTCGCCACCCCATGTAATGGTACAAAAGTGTACAGAATAGATTTAGAATACTGTGCCTCTGTCTAGTACTGACACAGTGAAGACCCCCTTACATAATAGAATTAGTTTACTGTGCCTCTGTCTAGTAGTGACACAGAGATGACCCCTGGGGTAAACCTACAATCTCCCATCCACTCGTCAAGATTTCTCTTGAAGGGAGTCAGTGAGGGGCTCTGCCTACCATGAAATGGGATTCTGTTCCAGAGTATGGGAAGCCTCTGAGTTATGAATCTGTCCCTCCAGTATGTCCTATTCATATTTGTGCTGAGGTTTAAATCTTTAGCTCTCGTGGTTCTGATGGATTTGGATTTTATAAGGTGGAGCATATCCATCAATTCCTGATTGGACATGGCCTTGTACGTCAGGCACAGATCTCCTCTACGTAGGCGGTATGCTACTGAATAGAGCTGGAGTTTCTTTAGTCTGGCAGCATATGACATATGTTGGAGATCCTTGATCCTCTTGGTGAGGTACTTTTGGGGGTCTCTCTAGCTGTTGCAAGTGCCGGGTGAGGTACATACCAAATGGGGCATTGTACTCAATCATGGGCCTGATAAGGGAGGAGTATAGGGGTACAATGACCTCCTTTGATCTGGATGTGAATCCCTTCATGATAAGGTGGGCAAGGTAGAAAGTCTTTCTAACCACTTTGGCAATGTGGGTGTCAAATGAGAGGTCACTATCGACTTGGATCCCCAGATCTCTGATTACCTTTTCTGTACTCAGTGGGTTACTGTCTATATGATAATTTGTGGGTACTTTGTTCTTCCCAAAGGGGATGACTATACATTTTTGGCATCTAGTTTAAGGCCATGACTCCAGCACCAGTTGTCCATTTCAGTGAGGCCTTTCTGTAGGATGTATGTGTCAGCTGGTGTATCGACTATGGCGCCTAGTTTGCAGTCATCTGCGAACTTTGTCAGCCACAACCCCCCCATGTTTGCTTTCACATCTGAGAAATAAATGCCGAACAAGAGGGGTCCCAGGACAGAGCCCTGTGGGGCACCACTTGTGACTGGCTTTGAGTCTGACATGGCTCCAGTAACTTTGACTTTATGGGTTCTATCCTTTAGCCAGTTTGCAACCCATCTTGTGACATATGGATTTACATTTCAGCTGTTGAGCTTGTCTATGATGCCAGAGTGGGGTATTGTGTCAAAAGCTTTAGCCAAGTCCAGGTAGGCTGTATGGACTGCTTTGCCCTCGTCAATGGCTCTAGTGACTGCTTTGAAAAAGTCAACCAGGTTCAAAAGGCAGGATCTGCCCTTTACAAAGCCAAACTGGGTGGGATCAAGTGTCTGTAAGTCCCCAATGTTTCTGTTTCTGAGTTCTATAATGATTCTTTCCATAGCTTTGCAGACCAGGCTGGTTAAGCTTATGGGGCAGTAGTTACCAGGGTCTGTAGAGGTGCCTCCTTTGTGGAGTGGGACTACTGTTGCTGTACGCCAGTGTTCAGGTACATATCCTGTAGTAAGGCTACGGTTAAATAGCATTTTTATGTGCAGGTTTAGCTCCTCTTGGAGTTCACATAGCATGCAACCCGGGATACCGTCAGGTCCCATTGATGCTGTGTTTTTAGCTTTGCTGAGGGCGGTTCTCACCTAGACATCTGAGATGACAGGGAGGTTACATTCAGCTGGGATAAGTATTTCTTCTTTTGGGGGTGAGGGAGGGGAGAAATTTGCACTGAACCTGTCTGCCAGAATGTTGGCAATATCTGTGGGTTCAGTGTATTTTTTGTCATTGTGAACTAACTCTGAACATATCTGAGGGTTTCCACCCAGGTTTCTAACATAGCAGAAGAAGGCCTTGTGGTTATCTTTAGTGTCCATAGCGATTTTCCTCTCAAAGATGGCCTTGGATGTTTTTATGAGAGAACGTAGCTTTCTACTAGTGCTGATCAGAGATGCCTTCTCTTTATGGGATTTTGCTCTGTCGTGCAGTAGCTTCCTTCCTTTGTTATACTATTTGTTTATGACTGGGGTCCACCAGACAGGACACCTGCCCTTGGTGGAGAGGGTCTTGGTTTTAGTTGGGATTGCATGATCCATGCATTCTTGGAGATGTCCGTAGAAAGCATTTATGAAGGATTCTGCATTGTGGGATGTGGTTTCCACTGGCCCAGTGGGCTTAAAGGATACCATCTCAGTTTTAAGAAGGGTAAAGTCAGCTTTTGAGAAGTTTTTTACTGTAGTCTTTTGTGTTGGGGGTGGAAGTGGGATATGTATATCCAGGGTGATTAGTTTGTGGTCAGATCTCACTAGTGAGGGGTATACTTCCGGTGTGGAGCACATTGTCCCCATGTTTGTGATGATCAGGTCTAGTATATTATCTCTCCTTGTGAGAGAGGTGACTAGCTGTTCCATTGCATTTGAATTTATGAATTCCAGGAACCTTTGGGCTAGGGTGTTTGGGCTAGAATAATGCACCCAGTGTATGTTAGGGTAGTTGAAGTCTCCCAATATGATGATGTTTGGTGAGACATTCATATCCTCCAATGTCTTTAGGAAGGCTGAATGGGGTTCCTGAGATTAGGAGGGTGGTCTGTAACATGCTACCAGTTGTACAGCAGTTTTGCCTAGGGTTAGTTGCACCTGGATGGTCTCTGATGCTTCATGTGTTGCCACTAACCTGGAGGTGTGGATGTCCTTGATGAATATGGACACTCCCCCTCCCTTTTTGGTTTGGCCCAAGTTTTGGGGCCGAAAAGCATGATACGAGGTATAGCCTAGTAGCGCTGGGGTGCTCTCAGGAACCTTGAACCAGGCTTCAGTTACTGCACAGACATCGAGATTGATAGAATATGTACGTACAGATATATGTAATACACACATACATAAACAGATATATGTAGATACATATACATATACAGACAGGAATGACTGTCTACAGATATGTCTGTATATGACAATCTCTCTCTCTCTCTCTGGCCCACCCCCTCTCACTCTCTCTCTCCCTCTGTCTCTCTGTCTCTCTCTCTCCCCCTCTCTCACCATAGCTATATCTATATATCTATAACTATACATATCTATATATATATATATATATATATATATATATATATGTATATATATATATATATATATATATATATATATATATATACATATACATATACATATATATATATATATATATATATATATATATATATATATATATATATATATATATATATATATATATACACATATATACATATACTGAGTGAGGCACATGTGTGCAGATGTATTGCAACAGGTGCCTGGTGACAAAGACATGGAGTGAACACCAGTGTGGATACTGGAGTACCATACCCCATTCCAAAACACTGACACCAGTAACCACCACATATGTGCATGCCTGCCCACCACTGTATGTGTCAGGGGGGAACAGGGGCAACAAGTGTACAATAGGCTCCCCATTGATATACACAGTGGCACACTAGTCCTGTAATACCTGTACATGGTATGTGTCAGCGGACATGGTGTGTCAGCTATGGACATGTAGGTCACTGTACTCCTCTACACCCCACAATGTCCTACACGGTATGTACCTCCCATGACAGCTGCAGATATGGAGAAGGACACAGTCATACGTAAGTAACTGTGTCAATGCACTCAAACACATTACCTATGCAGAGTGACTGACAAGACCGCAGAGCGCACCCAGACTACCTACATAGAGGTTACCACTGCTGGATATACATAGTTAAGTCACACCCATGACAGTTGTCAAACAACCATGGTAACAACTCACAACATCCACAATCCAAATTACCTATGTCTGTCATCCTTGTCACCGCAGTAAAGAGCACATGGTGGAGGTACAGGTCCCTACCCACAGATAAGACATACTCTGGAGTAAACCACACAGCATTAAAAAGCAAGGCTCCCCATGAGTAGATGTCAGACATACCCCATCTGAATGTTATGCAGATAGGTAATATGCCATATGAGTCACCCTGTGTAACTGTTTGACAGGAGCAGGTGCGATCACATCACGTGTGTCACAAGGGGCAGGGTAGCATAACAGTATGCTGCTGTAGGCCCAGGGCCAATAGCATACTACCTACCTAAGACACAATGCACACCCACGAACCCATTGCAAACCAAATATGTGAGGTGGAATGAGTGTGCCAGTGACTGGGTGCATGTTATGTACTGGTGTGATTGCTCACCATGATTGTCTGTCCGTCATGGTAGTGTGTGTGTCCTTGTTGTGAGGCCAGAGACAGATGTGTGAGGTATTGCAATCCAAACATACTATATTGTCATATGTTGTGCTGTGTTACCCTGTATGTGACTGTGGTGTAGGTAGGGTTATGGCAAGTAAGAGTAGTGTGCATTACCAGTAAAATATGTAACGTGCATTGCATGCAGTGCATGGGTTGATAATGTTCCCCATACAGTACCATGATACAAACCCCCAGTGTGAGGTTGTGCATTGGACCTGAACCAGTGTGCTGACTGCTGGAGTATACTAGTCTGTCATATGGAGTGTGGCAGGTACTGTTGCACAGTTGTCGGCTGAGCACTGATATCTGGTCATTTACATGTGTATCCCCCAATAGACAGACAGATGCTATATATGGGGGTTAAGGTATATCACTACCGTCGAGTATTATGTGTATTATGTGTGCCATATTTTGCTGAAATATATTGCTGACATATTTTTATTTTCCTTTTCAGGGCTATGGTTCACCAGCGAAACCCTGTGTACTCCGCTGCAGAGGATGAGGAGATACACCAGAGCCTGGTGCAGGATTTCGCATTACTCTTTTCCCGCACCAGCCACAACCAGCAGGAGAGGGCTGCACTGTGGCAAGACCTGGTCCATCGGGTAAATGACATAGGCTCACAAAACTGGACATATGAGCATGTACACCATCACTGCAGTGATTTAATTAGAAATGTCCATCAGCGTGCGTCAGATATCCACAGGAAACAGCTTGCCACAGGTGGTGGGGCGGCTATACATCCCCCCCTCACCAGACTGGAGGGACTACTCCTAAGTGTTGTGGCTCCAGCCAAACAGCAACAACAGTAGCAGCATACATGCGTAATGATGGAGGCTGGAGCCACCCAGCAGCAGAACTCGGAGCGTGCAGGTAACATGCCATATGTATAGTTGACTGTTCTGTACACTGTTAGTTTATGCATGTGTGAGGTTTGTCCTCGGTTTGTAGCTGTTATCTTGGTAATTATTGTGCAAGAGTGATATTCTCAATATCAGCAGTAGACCTGTGGAAGCCAACTGTTGTACTACTGAACTGTATCATACTCACAGTATCAATGGCACAGTTGTGCCCACTGACAATAAATGTCTCATTTCTGCAGGTCCCTCTGGTGTAACAGCAAGGCAGCCTATCCATGCTGGTGAGTGTGTAATAACAATACCTTCAATACTCTTGATACTAATAGTAATAATAGGCTGAAGCAGTAGTGCTATGTGTTTGATTGTAGGTGTGTTTGTGTCTGTGTGTTGATATCTCATATACTGAGGAGTGTGCATGTGTGCATGTGTGCATATGTGCATGTGCACCTATGTGCATGTGTGCATGAGTGCATGAGTGCATGTGTGAATGTGTGCATGTGTACCTGTGTGCATGTGTGCATGTGTGCATGTGCGCATGAGTGCATGTGTGCATGTGTGTATCAGTGGTGACATTGTGTGCATATTGTAAACTGTGTTTCCTGTCTTACTCCCACAGGTTCTGGTGCTGCTCTGGTGTTGTGCAGCAGGGAACCTGAATCAGCTGCCGTGGATAGTGATAATGATGATACCTGTGTAATGGCACAGGGAGGTGTGCCAGGGTCCGTCGTTGGTCAGCCAATTGACAGTACACAGCTGTCGACCCCATCAATGCGCACAGTCATCCTGCCAATACATCCTTTGTCACCAATGTCCCTAGGTGATGGACAGGATACAGTGGGCATTGACCAGGGTAATGTGGTATCGGTGGCACATGCATCCCCACACAGCAGCCATGGCCAGGGTCCTGACATGGTACCACACAGGCAGATGTCCAGGGGTTCTCGTGGGAGCATCCGTGGGCGTACCAACCCTGTCAGATGTGCCCACAAAGATCTTTCAACCTCAGCTATGTTTTGGGCTGTAATGCAGGCACAGTCACGTATGGAACGGTACACCAGACAGGGTCTGAGGGAGCTGAGAGCATGTTGCACAGCTATGAATGACAGTATGCGTGATGTTGCGGCTGCCATCCGTAATGTCACCGAGGTCATTGACAGACGTTGGGGGGACACATTAGATCTGTTCCACAACTACATGTCCATAAGCCAGGGCAATGGTGGACGGTTGAGGCGTCGACGTGGGCGTATGCCAGCAACAGCAGCAGCTGGCAGCTGTCGCGGATGACAACAGGCCCGCGGCTGCTCCCATTGTGCCTGCAGCAGCCCCAGCAATGCTGGGTCTGTGCTGTCATCAGACCGCCCCAGGAGACCACGTGCACGTGGCTCTGGACAGTCCCAACAGGGACCTGTCTCCAGTCACCAACCACCTGCTTCTGATGACAGTACCCAGTCTGGCTTAGTACCTAATACGGTCCGTAGCACCCCTGCCAGGCACAGGTACCATGTCCGTGGCCAGAGACAGTGATCTGTATGACCTGGCAGGTACAGTCTGTGGCTGTCCACAAACACCTGTATATGGCAGCCATGAAGTGGAACTGTGTGCATGCATACACACATGCGAATTGATAACACCTAGGGCTACTGCATACATGCACACACTGCATCAACATTGCCCCATCTTGTACTGCTGTCCCTCACCAACACACACACACACAGACATGTCAATTGGTTGTATCAGTGGCAGACTCAGGCATACCAAGTACACACCCTGTGCATATGATGAAACTGTGCCACCTCCTGCAATCTGTAACATCTGTGCAGAAACAGGTTAACATGGTGCTGATGCACAGGGTGACTACATAGTGTAGTAATAGTATCATGTTGTCAACAGTACAGTGTAATGATATCATTGTGGGTATATCCCAGCATGCCTGATGCAGTTACAGTATGAATGTCATTGTATTGTTTTGTACACCCATAGTAATTACCATAGTGTAATGTCTGCACATCTTTGCATACTGGTGGTGAGGCTGTCAACAGAAGGCCACCTACATAGGTAGCACAGGGGATAAGGAAATGTTAGTATTGATACTCAATGATGGACATGTCAACTGCAAGTTGCATGCTGTCCACACTCGACTCTACAATGAGGATGTTTGAGGATGTTGATATCTGTGCAGTAATACACAACAGGTTCAAGACTCACAAGAGCACCCTAGCACTACAAGGTCACACCTCATACCATGCATGACAGCCCCAAAACACAGAACTAACTATGACATGAGGGAGAGTCTCCATACATGTCAAGGATACTATGGTGCCGGAACAGGTACCATACATCCTACTAAGTTTGAAACTGCTGAGTGAGGGCTCTGTGTCTGTTATTCGAAATGTGTATTACTTCAGGTATGAGCACTTGGGTTTCAGGCCTGTTATTCTACATTACGAAGGTACATGGTCTGTACACTTGTGGGAGGTGGGGCTGGACCCAGCCTGTCTGACATGTGAATTTCTGGGTACAGGCTTATAGTGCCTGCATATATGCACTGTTACCTACTGGAAGTCGTACACCTTGTTTGTTGTAGCATAGTCTAGATCCAGGCCTGCTGACTGTAGCTTTGTTTGTATGCATGATTGCTTGTTATGTCCCTGAAACACTGATTCCACCTGCAATGCAGATGTACAGCGCCTCTGTGGATCCCTAGTGACATCTGTATTGCTTACTGTTCTGATGTCCATGTCTCACTTGACAGAATGTCACTGTTTGTCCTGTTTGCATGTAAGTTGCCTGTAACACATTGCATATGACTTACCTGGCATTTGCTCATGAAAGCATTTATATATGCCAGCACTAACAAATCAGGAGCACTACACCCTCACATACTCACCTTGAGTACCTTGTTCCCCATCGGCCCTATGTGTTGTTAATTATTATGGGATTCACAATACTATGGTAGCATGTGCAAAGGTCACTTGTCAATCTCCTCTCTGGTCCAGATGGTGAATCTGTGAGTCATGTAGCAATGTTACAGCTGCCTCATGTACACAGACAACCCTCTCCCCTTCCCATAAACTTACAACACATGTGAGAGATGTAACCACATAGCCAAACTGGGGGCTAAGCTCTCTTAACTCAGTACTGGCATACCCTGTCAGGTGGAATGGGGTACTACAGTGAATAAAATACCAGTCTCACATAGACCTGCCATGACAGCAATCCAAACACAGAAACACACAGGAACATTCTTGGAGTCTCAGAATAGCATCCTGCCTGAGCAGCAGACACCTGCGAAGCAGACACACAAGCAAATGTTACGCCAGAACAGAGCATGTGCAACACATAGCTCACAAAGCCTGTGTGCCAAACAGTCACAGCCCATATGGCTTAACAACACACCTGCTACAGTTGTAATAGGTACCTCTATCGTCAGGTACACTGAGGTCCTGCTCACCAGGCTGAACAATGAGAAGGTCACGGTGAGATGCCCATCGGGCACTATGATCCACCACATAACACAAGCATACAGGTCACTCCAAGGCATGTACAAATATGACTCAGTCATTGTCCGTGCCAGTGTGAATGACCTGTGACGTATCTCCCTGGATTACATGATAGGGGACATAGAGGGGCTCTCTGAGCATGTGGCACAGGCTGGTATTACCCTGACCTTGAGTAGCATCTTACCCTCACCAAGAATGCTGCCACAATATGTAGACAGGATGATCAATTTCTACAATTGACTTATGTTTCTGTGACATTCAAAGGGGATCCAGTGCCTGTCAGCGTGGGATTACATGCTAGACAAGCCACGTTGCTTTGCTAGGGACAGCTTGCACCTGTCAACCATGGGCCGTTGTATATTGGTAAAGGATCTTGCTACACACATAGTGCCTTTTTATGCAAGGCTCAAATTACATAGCCACCTACACAGGTATCACACGGGATAGGACACTAATAGTAATGCTAATCAACGCCAGCAGTGTAAACCTCAAGATGCATGCAGTGGAAACTGTCCTTAGCATGGAGAACAGCAATATCCATGCAGTAACAGAATCCTGGTATAAGGCTCCCAGGTGCACCCCATCACTGCCAGGTCATACCTCATACCATGCTTGTCGTCCCCTAAACATGCACCAAACCAGAACAGGGGGGATGTATCCAAAGGCACCACAGATACACACACCTCCAGGTTGGTGGCACAGCACAAAGCATCAGAGCCTATCCATGCGCAACTAACAGTGGGTTAGACTGCTTTCACATTCATAGCCTGGCACACACCACCCTCCCATACCCAGGAAACCCACTTGGCCTTCCTGACAACACTGGGAATAGGACGGTCTCTACAAACACCATTATATGGGTGGACTGCAACTACCCAAACATAGAGTGTGAGAATTACTCTAGCTCCAAGACCCTAGCTGAAAGGTTCCTAGCATTTATTCACTTAATTGCTATGGAACAACTTGTTACCACTCCCACAAGAGGTGAAAACATGCTGCACCTGTTCATCAACAACATGTGGACTATATGCTCCAGACCAGACGTGTATCCCTCGCTGGTAGGATGACACCATATACAACTCGCACTGTATATTCACATACCACATGCAGCCCATGCACAGAACACCACAGTCATACAGATGTCTAATGCAAATTCCATGTATACACATGAGGCAGGCTTCAGACATGGGAACTATTGAAGGTCACAGGTACATATGTGTATGTGGCACACACATACATCATGTGTGCATTGACATTACTGATATAATCTATGTTGTGCAATATTGAGAACAACACCCCACACACATGGACAAACTGTGTGACAAAAATACACATGGCGTTTGTAGGATACAAACCCCTATCTAACTGTGTTACGACACTTGTGAGAGACGCAGTAGCAGAGCGTGCTATTTGCATTACTGGGAGTCTTGTTTTCTCCTGCTGTACTTATATGGTGCTGACATCATCAGTGTTTAGACAGTGGAATATGCAGCATGTGGTGTGTTGTACTAGTTGCCAAAAGGGACATTTCTCTTACACATAGAATCGCACACACACTACTCCCCCCCCAACAGTCACACATATACTGAGCACTTGCAGGATTCAAACCCCTACCTAACTATATTATGACACTTGTGAGAGACGCAGTAGCTGAGCGCGGTATTCAATTATTGGGTATCATTTGTGCTCCTGACATATGTATAGTGTGCTGACATCATTATTTATGAAGAGGTATGTACATCTGTTACTATCCATCAGTAAGGGGGAGAGCATATATATGCATTAACTTTGCAGAGGCACAGTGGCCTACTGTACTGCAGAGGCAGACGCCAAATACACTGTGGATAGCCTTCTGTATTCCCTAGGGACAACAGCCTAGTATTGCACTCTACGGCCATATGTTTACCTGTCAGATGCAAGTATCTGTTGCTCATATACTGTTTGTGGGTCTTTATTGCTATAGCGTTCCCTATCTCTTTGAACAACTTGTGTACTGTTGCAGATGTTTGCATATGAGTGGGATCCAGTACTTTACTTATGTCTCTGTTGTAATTTCACTGTGTGCACTGGGCAGATTTCTGTATTGTGGGAGGTTCCTGTGTTAACACATACAAATGCCAGATATGTGTGTGCAACTGCTGAACTGTAACATGGCCTAAGTGTGTGAGCATGCCCAGTTCACAGTTTCTATGGCTTCTTGACTGACACATCTCATTTATCTAAGTGTGCGAGCATGCCCAGTGTGAACTTTCCATATGTTGGGATCTGTTTGTGTTTGTGTGTGGACTTCATCTATATTTCACATGTACAGTTGAGTGTTGGACTTCAGGTTGTGTTCTTACTGCCCAACTGCTTTGTGTCTGAACCTAACAGGCATTATGCTGTGCCTGCAGGGTTGCCATGGGATAGTTTGCATACAGTTGTCGACATCCTTTCATACTGACCATACAGTGTATTGTCGTATAGTGTACTGGTTCAGTACTTTCACTGTGGTGGACAGTATCATCGGTTTCAGTCTTATCACTGCTTGTAATACTTATAGTGAGCACACCAGATTGGTTGAGGGCCAGTTGTGCAGATATGTCCATGTTGCATTTTGTTCAGATATGGACAACATAGAACAAGATTGTCCGACATTGTTAATGTATTCCACAACTTGTGTGGACAGTGACAAACAATGGCCATGTGCCCTAGGCCATTTGTAATGCTAGTCAGAGAGTGTTTGTCCTTCAACACACATATTTACTGGGTTTTGCCATGACATATGTCAAGGTTAGTGTGCTGTGCCTGTCTACCCGTCACATACAGGTGATATCCAGGGTACACCTAACATATCCCATCCAGTCATCATGATTCCTCTGCATGACAGTCAATGAGGGACTCCCTGGATAACCTGTACTGGGAGTTTAGTCATGAGTGGAGTGAGCTTCTGGGTTATGGACCAATCGGTACAGCATGTCCTGTTTATGTCTGTGCTGGGGTTCAGGCCTATCATCTGCATAGGTCACCAGCATTCAGATTTTACATGGTGCCATATGTCCATTGATTCCAGCTTGGTCATGGCTTTATACATCAGGCACAGATCACCTCCAGCCAGGCGGTATGGCACTGTGTGGAGCTGCAGTTTGTTTAATCAGGCAACACATGGCATCTGTTACAGCTTTGAGATCCTCCTGGTGGGGTATTTGTGGGGTCTTTCCAGTTGATGCAGGTGTCTGCTAAGGTACATCCCACAAGGGCCATTGTACACAATTGTAAGGCTGCTGATGGATGACTGGGGAGGCACAATGACCTACCCTGACCTAGCTGTGCTTACCTTCATGATTAGGTGGGTATATGGTATGTTTCTGTAACCACTACAGACACATGGTTGTCACATGCAGGATATCTGTCACCTTGTGTCCCCAGGTCTCTTATTGCTCCTGATGTACTTAATGGGTTAACACCTATGTGGTAATTTGTGGCCATGTACTGTGTTTCCACAGGGGATGACTATACACTATTCTGCATTTAGTTTGTTGACATGGCTGTGACACCACTTGTCTGTTTGTATGTGTGCCTTTCGTAGAATGCTTGTGTCAGCTGGAGGGTCCGATATGGTGGGCAGTTTGTAGTCATCTGCGAACCTGTTCAGACAGAGTCCTTCCATGTTGGCCTGTACCTATGTGACATATATAGCATACAAGTGAGGTCCAAGGACCGTGCCTTGTGGGATGCCAGTTGCACCTGGTTTGTAGTCTGACATGGTTGCAGCATGTCTGACCAGGTCAGTTCTGTCCTTGAGCTGGTTTGCAACCCATCTACTTGGATAGGGGTTTATAGTTAGGCTGGTGAGTTTATCTGTACTGAACAACTGGGGTATTGCATGGAAGGGTTTAGCAAGGTCCAGATAGGCTGTGTGAACCACATTCCCCTCATCAATGGCCTTGGTGTGTGTTTCACATGAGACAGACATGATTAAGGGGCAGGATCCACCCTATGAAAGCCACACTGGGTAGGGTCCAATGTCTGTAGGTAGCCATTCTCGTTATTCCTGGGATCCATGATCATCCTCTCCATTACTTTGCCAACCAAGATAGTCAGGGTTGAGGGGTGATAATTTGCAGTATCCATTCAGGCACCACCTTTGTGGTGAGGGACCACTGTTGCTGTACACTGCTCTTTGGGTACATATCCTGTGGTAAGACTGTGAGTGCACAGTAGTGCTATTTGGTGTTCCATTCTTCTTACAGTACTTGTTGGACACAACCCAGGACACCATCTGGTACCATTGATGCTGTGTGGTGTGCTTTGTAGATGCTGGCTGTTACCTCAGCATCTGCAATGTCAGGGGGCCAGCACTCTGCTGGGAATAGATATTTGGCAGTTTGGTGCTGGTGGGGAGTTTGCAAAGAATCTGTTAGGTTGGATATTGGCAATGTGTGTGGGTTTGGTGTATTGTTTGTGATATTTGAATACTGCAGAGCATATCTGTGGATTATCACCATGGTTTCTACCATCAGTTAGGACAGCTGTGTGATTATCCTTTGTGTCCTGCACAATTTGTATCATCATAGGTTCATAGGTTCATACTAGGCTATCTGCCCTGGCCATGTTTGAGCATAGACAGACTGTGTGTGGCTTTCGACACCCCTTGCAATGTGCATATTATGCCCATGTAGGGTTTACTTTACTAGATGTGACACAGGGATGGCCCCCAGTGTACACCTACTATCTCCCATGCACTTGACCGGATTTCTCTTGCTGAGTATGAGTGTGGAGCTCAGCCTATCATGGACTGGGATTCTGTTCCAGAGTGTAAGGAGCCCCTGGGTTATGGATCTGTCCCTCCAGCACATCCTATTTATCTATGTGTGGAGGTTCAGATATCTCACTGTGGTGTCTCTGCTGGATTTGGAGTTTCTGCAGTGGAGCATGTCCATTCATTCTGGATTGGACATGGCCTTGTACATCAGGCATACATCGCCTCTGACTGGGCAGTATGCATGTGAATTGGGCTGTAGTTTCTTCAGCCAGGCAGCAGATGACAAATGTTTGGACCCTTTATCCTCTTGGTGAGGTACATTTTGGGTCTTTCTAACTGCTGCAGGTGTCAGGTGTCAGGGCCTGATAAGGGAAGAGTATGGGGGCACAGTGACCTCTCTTGATCTACATGTGCATCCTTTCATATTAAGGTGGGCAATATAGCAGGTCTTCCTGGCCACCTTGGCAATGTGAGTGTCACATGACGGGTTACTGTCCACTTGTGTCCCTAGGTCCCTGATTACTTCTTCCGTACACAATGGATTGCCACCTATGTCATACTTTGTGTGTGCCTTGTTTGGTATTTGTTGAGACATTCATACTCTGCAGTGTCTTCAGGAAGGCTGTCTGGGGTTCCTGGGTTTGTGAGGGTGGTCTGTAGCAGGCTGCAAACAGGGACGCAGTTTGAGCCACTGTTACTTGCCCGTGGATAGTCCATGCTGCTTCTTGCTGTGGTACCAACCAGGGTGTGTGGTTATCCTTGACAATTACTGATAGCCACACTCCTATTGTAGTTTGTTCCATGTTTTGGGGCTGTAGAGCATGGTATAAGGCATAACCTGGTAGTATTAGGGTGCTCTTCTGGGCCTTGACCCAAGTTTCTGTTACAGAACAGATATTACCATTCTCCATGCTGAGGTGGGTTTGGTCTGCATGCACCTTGCAGTTTAGATTTCTGGCATTGGGTAGCATTACATCCAGGTTGTTACCCTTGTGCTACCTATGGTGGTGGGTTTGTGTTTCCAGCCTTACCTATTCAAGGCACAGTGGGGGTGACAACAGCCTTTGCCAGTATCCACACAGCCAGGTGTGCTGGGTGCGTGCCATCCCTAGCAGGTGGAGCATCATGTCTTGCTCGGCATGTCATCCCAGGCTGTCAGCCATTTGTTCCCCTTTGCTAACAGCAATACTTCAGCCAATTATTGTACTTGATCTTGTTGTCTTCATAGTGTGGCATCATGCTTGGTGAGGGTGAGATGTTAGGCAGGGTCATCATGTTTGCATATACTAGATGGTGTTACATTGCTTAACACATGGCAATCATGCCTCAGGTGGTGCTGCAGGGCTGCCTATGTCGGATGCACATACTACACTCCCTGTACATGTTTGAAAGCAGGTTGTGTCATGTTAGGCGTCCCTTTTACTATATGAGTGAGTCAGAGAGGGGTATCATTCCCAGGGTTCCTACTGAGCCAGTGTATGTGCTATGCGTTGCCTCTTTGCCAAGGCCAGGGCATACTGGGCACACCTCCTTCTGCTTACTGGGGCAGGCTCAGGTTGTTCCTCCTTCAAGTCACACTCTGCCTGTGATGGCCTTGGCAATGGTGGGGGGCTGTTTATCCCAGCCCTATGCTGGTCCTGCTGCAGCTGTTTTCGCAGAATCATATTATGTAGCATAGCACATACCATGACAATTTGGGTACATGTAGTTGGTGAGTACTGCAAGACTCCACCAGATGTGTCCAGGCACCGGAACCGTGACTTGAGCAGCTCAAACACACACTCTATTACATTTCGTGTTTGTGCGTGTGCCTCATTATGGCATTCTTGTTCAGGTGTGTGTGCATTTCTGATGGGTGTCATCAGCCACAGCTCCAGTGCATATCCAGCATCCCCCACTAAGTGACCATGTGGGATGTCCCCATTGGCAAATGTCTGGTACAGCTGCGTCAGATGCCAGATATGGGAATCATGGTAGCTTCCAGGGCAACCAGCACACACATTCGTTATTATGCCCTGGGCATCACCCATGACCTGGCAGTTGATGGAGGGGAAGCCCTTGCGGTTAATGTAGGCCCTACCCCGCTCACCAGCTGGTGCCTTGATGCGTATATGCGTGCAGTCTATTGCACCCACTACTTCAGGGTATTCCGCTATTTGCTGGAAGAGTCGCATATTGCTGGCCAATGCCTCATGGGAATTGGGGAAATATGCATGATCTCGACATGTGCCAACATGGCATCCAGGAACTGGTGCAGTACCCTGGATGCTGATGCCTGTGAGATCCCCATCATATCACCAGTTGGTCTCTGGAAGGTACCTGTTGCTAGTATTCTTAGGCCAACACATACTTTGGTTTCCACTGGGATGGGTTCCCTTCTGTTGGTTCTGTGTGTGAGGCGTGGCCTGCACAGCTCAACAATTTGCTGCAGGAGGTCTCTGTCCACTCTATAGCGCTCCACTATCTCCAGCTCATGTAACCCCTGGTAGGTGACCCTGGGCCTGTACACTCTTCTCTGTCTCCTCACTGTGGGTTGTCTGGTAGCATTTGCATTGTCACCACCCTCAGCAAGTCTCCTATGTCTCCTTATAACAGCTATGGCAGCCCCTAGCATGTTTGTTCTGAGTGCAGCTTTTTCAGTTTTCACTTCTAATAGCTTACTTCTGTCTTGCAGTTTCTCTTGACAGAAACATACTGCAATGCTGTTTGCAGTGTTTTAAGTGCTGGGCTGGGCTAGTATTCTGCCTGTGTAATTGCCTGCTTCTAATTGTTTTCACCTGCTAGCTCTACCAGTATTCCCTTGCTAGCTTCCTAATATTTCTTCTGCTTCCTTTTCCTCTCTGTTTCCTCAGGGGGGAGCAGCACACATACCAGTGAAAACACACTCACAGTGGCTACCACATGCGCACACATGCTTACACGGACTAGAAGCTGCTTATTCAGGTTAAAATGCGCGCACTCCAGCGCAAACAGGTTTACAGATCTTTAAACAGGCTCCTACATGTTTACTCTGCCTTACACGCGCACACTCTGTCTTACTCGCGCCTCCCAGCGTGCACATGCGCGCATGCACGCACAGCAAGAAACTTTGGTGTTAGCCACAGTGTACACCTTCCATTTCTTGGCTTTCCCATGCTTATCTGTTGACACTCCTCTTTCTATGCTGTGTGACTGACATCTTTCACATACCACTTTGCTCCAATGAGCTTGATTTCTTTCTAACATTCCCCCCTGTGATGTCACCTATCTCCTACTCTGTTACTCCCCCTTATCTAACTCTTACACTACACGGAATGTGCTCATTTGCTATGTGACAGTGTGATTCACTATCCTACCACTCATTTACATAGGATTGCCTACTAATGCTTAGTTACATGTCTTACACTCAGCTTCCCCCCTTAGCAACCACTAAACGGTGGCCATGTTGTTTTCGGTCTGCTAGTCCCTGCATTGTAAATCCATGCATTGCATAAAACCCACATTTGTGGGTTTCAAACCTTTATTTTTATGTTTTATATAGTGCAGCCAATTTGCACGGTGCTGCGCTGCGTTTAAACCTCGCCGATCGCCGAAAAAAAAAATTATTTTATTTCATGTTTGCATCAGGTTACCGTGCCAATGGCCACATATTTGGCCATTGGCATGCTGCCTGATACATATGCACACTTTATTTGGAGCTGACATGGCTCCATTGTGTTATTTGCAGAAACGTACTCAGTTGTCAACTGAGTACATTTCTGCACCTAACACGACTCTTACACGGGCTGGTTTCAGCTTCGTGGATCGCTAATCTACCTCATTTGCATGCCTTTCGGCTGCAAGTGAGGTAATTAGCATATCCACGCCCTGCCCATGTAAGAGACGTTTTAGCTGGTCTCTTACACATTATTTCGGGATGTTCCTGGATCGCTATGGCTGCATGGAGTCTTACACGACTCTTAGACTCCGTGCAAGCCATCGTGAATCCTGCCCACTCTGAAAAGCATGACTACACATTTAGCAGAATCTGCATAATTCAAGGCAGTAGACAAGGGAAAAAGGAATCTCTAAAAAAAGATGGAAGAGAAAGAAATAGAAGAGAGATCCATATATGACCATGCTGTGTCAGCAATGACAGTAAGGACAGCGAGGGAACAAGGGGAATGTTTGGGATCCAGATGGGCAAGTTACAAGTCGAAATATCAGGAAAGGAAACTTTTACAAAAATTGATAGATGAGAGAGTAAAGATGAACACTGTAGACAAAACAGACTTGGGGAAACACTGGTGGAACAAAATCAAAGCAGCAGTGAAAAGCAAAAATTATGGGAGAGGGTGGCTAGAAAAGGTGGTAAAATGGGGAGAGGACATCAAAACTAGAAGGAGAAATGAACAGGATACAAAGGAAATTATGGAAAATGGTATAGACAGCGAAGCACTGAGGAGTGAGGAAGGAGTACTAAAACTGCACTACAAGAAAAGATAACCACTGTACTAAATGTAGAGCTAGAAACTTGAAGGACTACTGTTAGACATTTGTAGAGGAGTAGGGAAACATCAAGCAAGGAAGTATAACAAAGGAAAATGTATGAGAAAGGTACCAGGCATTAAGGGAAAAGAGGCAGAGGCCATATATGAGGACAATTGGTTTAGGAAAGCCTTCGGGGTATACTATCAACAAGTATACCAGGAACAGAAGAAGAAAAAGGAAGCCCATTGGAATATCACAGCAAGAGGAGAGATGAACCAGGTATAATACAGAGACAGAAACTGAATGCATATATGAGATGAAAGAGTCAGGAATCGCAAAAAAGGACACAATGGTAGGGGCCCAGATGGCAACCCAGTATAGTTCTACAAGTGGAGTAGAAAGGTAACATGGAGAGTTATGCAGGAGGAGTATGAAGGGAAATAAAACACACTGAAAAATCCCAGGGTGACAGTGTTTACAAAAGGGATGGGAGCAGGATGGCAGTAATGGATTACACAAAATATCTTTAATGAGATTCTTCCAAGAATAATTCATGAGAGACAGAATGGCTTTGTGAATGAAAGACAGAAAGGAACTGGTGGGCCCTAAATGCATTTATGTACAGAAAAGAACAAATGGGGACATATAGGTAGAGGTGGTCTTTTTTGACTGGCAAGAGGCCTTTAAATTGGGAGATACGAGAAAAAACGACAATTGCAGACAGATTTATATGATTGATACGGCAGCATATAGTGAGCCAGAGACAGAGGTCATGGTAAACAGAGAAGTTTCCAATTCACTAAAACTAGAAGAAAGATCAGACAGGGGTGTCTACCCTAGTCATAGAAGAGCTGGCAATAGAGGTGAAGAAGAAGAAATTAGCATAGCTGTATTCAAAACAAGAGTACAGTCAGGGTACCTAATGCATGCAAATTACGTCATGCTTATATCTGGGAATGTTGACTCAGCCATAGAGGAAATAATGCTAGTTTTTGCAAGGTTTGAATGGACCTTAGGGTGCATTTGCATCTGGAAAAAGACAATGGTACTCAGGTTAGAAGGGGGGAAAAGGAAAGGAAACAGACACTTTCAGGCGAGGGAATGCCCAAATATCTGGAAGTATATGTAGAGCACAACTTAAGTGATACAATACGGATGAATTTAGAGAAGGTGACAGAGAAAGAAAGAGAGCATGAATACAGGGAATACTGGCTGGGACATAAAATATAAGTACAACTACGTATAATCAACGTGAATGGAATGGTGATTCTCCTAGTTATAATTGATATGTGATGAGACCTATCGGTAGACCCAGTGGGAAAAAAACATATAAAGCTGCAGAAGGACTTGGTGGATAGAGAAAGGGAAGGGGAGAAGGATATAAAAAAGATAAGACTAAGTAGCAAAACTGATATAGGACTGTGGGTAGAGAATAAGAGGTGGACAAAATGCAAGAGATAAGAAAACAAATAGGAAGGTGTGGAAAATATAAAAGAATTAATGAGCAAGCACTAAAGGGATGGGAGTCATAATGTGGGGACAAGGAAAAGAAAGACACACATAGAAATAGGAGTATAGGCCACTGTCATGCAGAAAAAACAAACAGAAAAAGAGTAACAAAAAGGGTAGGAGGAGAGTTGGAGTTACTGAAGGAAGGGACAAGATGACAGAGAGTATTCAAGACACTACAGGAATTAATACAGACGTTTGGTTTAGCACACAATGAATTGTATAAACAGACTAGAATGGGGGAATAATGGTTGGAGAAGATGAATGAAGGAGAAACACAGAGAAATGAAAGGAAGGCGGGAAGGGCAAGCATAACTCTACAAGAAAATAGGGAAAAAATGAAGAAAGATAAAAGCAGAATGATTTGTGGAGACCTGACGGGAAGTGGTGGGAAGCCACAAAGAAAGAGATAAAGAAAGGATGGCAAAAGGAAGAATAGTGGCAGACAGGGGAAGCGGAATGGTGAAACGTCCTCAGAATAACATCAGAGTTGCAAACAATACATGGGGTGGGAGATGAGATGTTAAAAGTGCTGTATAGATAGTACTGCACATTGAAAGGATTATATAAGGAGAAATGAAAAACATACTCAATATGTTGGATGTGCATGACAAAAGATGCAATCATAAAACATATGTTCTGGAAGTGTACCTTGACACAAAAGTTTGGGACAAATGCCCTGAGAATACAGAAGAGGATACATGGAAAAAGAGGGAAATATTCCTGAGAATTCTCTCTCTGGAGTATAATGAAGGAACGTGAATGTTGACAGGAAATAGAAATGCGTGCAATCAACGTAATGACATCAGAGGTGAAGAGTGTAATTGCCAAAAAGCAGAAAACAATGGGCAAGTACAAGAAATGGGAACTAAACAGGAGATTTCTATACATTGTAATGAGAAGACTGAAGCTGAAGGAGATTCGTGGAGTGAGAAAAACAAAGGGAATAATGGCAGGAAGTGAGCAACTATTACCGGTCCGAACAGGGGTTGAGAGCAGTGAAAGTAACGTGAATAGCAATCAGAAGCACTGAACTGCTGTGACAACATAAGAAATGCACCATCCAAGAAAGTGGCACAGTGTGTAACTGTGAATGGATATCAAAAATAAAGAAATAAAAATAGTGTGCCTTCTTAGCAGAAATATTGCAAAAGAATAATTGGACAGACACATTAAAAAGAAACATTGGTCATGTTTTGAATGGCAGATAGTCTATCCATCAAGCCATGTAAAGTCAAAATCATAGTAATATATAGGTTTACACACACACACACACGCACACATATATATATATATATATATATATATATATATATATATATATATATATATATATATATATATATATACTTTTGATATTGCTTGCAGACTATAATTGTGCCTTTGTGTGTCTGGATTTTTAATTATGCTATATAAGAATGTCTAAAATGAGTGTGAAAACTTTTTTCTTGATAGTTATGTATAAGATATATTTCAGACCACAGCAAAGTTAATTTTATAAAGGACTACCTCTGCATACCACATTTGTAGGCATGAGACTCAATTTCCTTAGCTTTACTTCCTCAAGAGTCATAGTAACTTTCAGGGTACAAAACTGCAGAAAAGTAGACTTTTCAAAATTAAAATTACATATTGCAGTTGTATATTTTTTCATAATAAATTGTTTCCTTAAGACGTTCCCTGCCTTATTAGGTCACATTTTATAATATCACTTTGTCAGTCTATGGTGACAAAGTGGTAGTTAGTTTCATTATAAGGGCTTAATTACTTGAGTCTATACTCCATTTAGCTTTTCCTACAACAAAGTAAATCATTAGGTTCTAACTATAGGCAATTGTGGTACCTTATTATTTTATTAAAACTACAGGCTGAATAAATGGTGTGACTCATTTAAACAACTCATAGATAATCTTGTCCATGTCTAAAAATGTCCAGTCTTTTCTTACAACTCTTTTCAGCAAATGGCAGAGGTTCCTTAACAGGCACTTACGGTAATCGGTTTTCATCACATTCTTTTCTGCAAAAGGAAAATCAAAAGCATAGACTTATTTGCACACAGAAAGATGCATATTTTAGTACTAAATCAAGTAAAATGTACAGTGCTATCCCCCTATAAATTTAGCATTTTATGGAAGGATTTTAAGATGGGAATAGTCACAATGATAAATTTGATTGTCAAAAATCATTTCCATGGCTTTCTGCACTTCTACAAAATTTCTGTACGGCAGTATACCTACACTGAACAAGACCATGCAAAACATAGCACATCACCTACTCTTTTTAGTCCATTTAAACAGATACAGCAAAATAATATATCACTAGCATCATTAAGCATAAATTAAGCATAATTAGTAATAATGGGCACTAGGCCAGGCTCTGTGGTTAAATACTCCGTGCCCTTCTGAGGAAGCTGGTACATAAATCAGCATCCTTTATGCCAAGCCCTCGAACAGGTCAACATAGCCTGATTTTATTGTTACTGTAGTCACTACACAATGAAGAAAAATCCTTTATTATTTATGCATTGCTTCTTATTCGAGGTTCTGCATTTCTGTGTGCCTAGCAGAAATGGACTCAGCACAGCAAGGTTTTTTTCATTTTACTGCATAGTATATGTTTTCTTGGATTTTCTGTTAATTCCATGGAGAGTTCTATTCACAGTGAACAGTACATATAAATACAGTTAGTGTTTAGTAAGGTAAGACGTTATGTCAACACAGATGTTCTTTACAGTACAAGACCATACGATTTAAATGGACTGCAGAGGAAGGTTGTTTTATTTCGAGATTTAATATGGATATGAGGAAAGTAAAGAATTGATGATATGATCAAAATAAATTGCTAGGATATGCAGCCCCACTCCTTTTTCTTGACTTTTATCTGCTGGTGTCATGAAGGTTAGCTAATAATTATTTGGTCTTAAAATGTGCCATGAGCAGTAATATATCCTGTTAGTTCGTGCAGAGCCTTTAGAGAATTCCCTTGAAGAAGTCCATAAGGATAAGCTGATTTTTTTATCCACTGAGTATACAATACTGAAATTTACCTAGCTGACATTGTCTGCAGATTATGTTACTCAATGCTGATATTTAAATGTGCTGTTGAAATTAATTATTTCCCTGCTTTAGTGAACTTCAGCTTTGGTATTACGCACATGAATGGAAACACCTAATGCAGGGCAATAGTGCCATCTGTGGCTTAAACAGCCAAGAATCCTAATTTATGGTACTGGTTACTTAATTTGTCACTGAGCAAGCCACTTACATATATTAATGAATTTATTATCTAATTACTAAAATGTTTAATTCTTCTGAAATACTCCCACAGTCTTGAGTAACAAAATATTATATAACAGAGGTTTTTTTTAGCAGTAAGTTATTCAATAATTAAATTTGTTTAATTTCAGATTAAGGTAAGCAGCTCACATTTAATTTAATTATGCATACCAAGACTGTTTCTTAACTTAATGCACAGCACTTGATACTTCACTGTGTTTCATAAAATGTCTGATATAAACTTCCCCTGCATGCTAAGCAGTGTGACAAGCTATCTTCTTATGAACATAACATATACGACTGGATGGATATCCACACATTTTTCTCCAGGATAAACTGTCTTGTAGTTAATCTTAACATGCATTTGTAAGAACATGTTACAGTAAGTGTCCATTGCAGATGACAAGAACTGCAGATATAATCTATGCACATTGCAAAAAAAACTTTAATTATGCTGAAAATGTTGAAATCTATAAGGGTAACAGTAAAAGCATTAATGGAATGTATATACTTGGCCTGTTCAAAGATGAGGAAATCTCTTATGAAACAGAATTAACCAAATACTAACCAAATATCGCCAATCAATAGCATTATCAATGACATTATCTAAATGCAAAATTTTCATCTCTCCTCACTACCACCCCAGAACAAAGTAAAAAATAAAAATAAATATTACCATTATAAATCACTTCACTCCCTCGAGCATTCTTCGTGAATTAAACTATGTGCTGATATATACCCTAACCCAGGACCTCCTTCTATCTCCACCCCTCTTATTACCCATATCCTCTCTGGGCACCATTAATAATTCTAGACACCTATGCGTTATCTAAATGAATATATGTAACGTTTGTAATAAAATGAACTGTATGCCTGGATCTCTTTCATTATGTACCAGATATTGTTGCCTTTATTTAGATATAGCTAAAACTCATATAAAAGACTCATAAATGCTTCCCCCAGGATACACCACCATTAGAACTGACTGGCTAAACAAAAAAACATCTGAAGGGGTAGCTGTCTACATATGAAGTTCCTTCAATTACAAAAACATTGCCAAAATTCAAAAATGCAGAGCTATTTACCTCCCACATAAAATTAAATGAACATAAATTCCTTTGTTAATTGTTTTATATATCCCCCTAGAAACAATATATCCACCTTTGAAGTCATCCTTTACTGGATCTCATACAATAATACTAATGAAGCAGTCATCCTAGGTGATATCAACATCAACTGATTTGCACTTCTAACTATCCTTCTGGCATCAACCTTATTGGCTTCAAGCATCTTATTATTTCTCTTACTTGCTATAACAACTTCCAGGACACTAGTGCCTTTCGTGATTGGATTCTGGTCTCTGATCCTTGCAACTATACTGTATCAGGTGCCCTTCCTGAATCCCTCGGTGATAAGAGTCATACATATACTATCAGATGTGTTATCATGCCAAACAACAAGAATACAATGGTCTATATTAGAACATCGAAGTTTCAGAACTTTGAATGTTCTAATATTGAACCCTATTCAGCAAGCGCTGAAAACAGCGAAGCTGCAGAAAACCAAATTTTTTTCCCAGGGAAAGAATTTGGTTGTCCGTTTCTGTCGCTTAACTATTTTCAGTGCTGTGGTGGAACATTATGGGTCGGTTTCAGGTAAGTGTGCGATTGTGTGGTCGTGAGGGTTAGGGTGGGGTAGGTGAGTTAGGGTTAGGGTGCGGGTGAGGTGAGTGCGTGATAGTGACGGTCATTAGGGTTAGGGTTTGGGTTAAGGTAAGTGGATAGTTAGTGGTGTATGTACAGTTTAGTGTAGGGTTAGATGTAAAATTTTAGGTGTATGTGCATGAATTGCATTTTGTTTGGTGTGCTTGTGTTGTGTGAATGTGTTTTGGAACAGCAAATTTTTTCCCTAGGAAAAAATTTGCTGTTCTGAATGTTCGATGTTGTCAGTGTTTGTTGAATTGGATTTGATATTAGAACATTCGAAGTTCTGAAACTTCTATGTTTTAATATAGACCCAAATAAAAAAAATACTCCTAAGCTCTCAAAGTTTAATGCTGGATCATTTTTAGCTGCTCTGAACTAAGTTAATCAGACTATTCTAAAAGCCTTGCCACTAGAAGAGGCAATAAAAAGATTTAATTAAACTTTTTAAGCATCCTAAACAATCTTGCACCACTATGTAGAAAGAGACTAAAGTCTAACTTTGCCTCTTGGCTTACTATTCAAAATATTGCTATTTAGAGTAGAAGTCTAATGCAAAGTAGAGACAAGGCATGGAAGGACTGTCAGAAACTTAAAACTCTACAAAACCTACAGTGCTATAAAGAACTGTATAACCTTATCAAAAAGTAAGTCAACCCCGATAAGAAACAATACCATTCTAATTTACAAAATAACCACATACGTAACCCAAAACAGTTCTGGTCATCCATTAAACACAGGAACTAATAATGTCCTTAACCCTTGTCCCAATAACTCCCCCATAGAAACACCCACCAAGTTTAATTCAAACTTTAGCATAGCTGCATTCACTAATGACTCCTTTGCTGACTTCTCTGACTGATATCTATCCCCATCCACAAATACCCTCGCCCTCACACTAAAACCAGTTGCTACTTCCTTCATAAAAAAATATATTATCCAAACCTAAACTCTGTTCACCCTCTGCAGATAAATGTCCTAAAGAATATCTCAAAAATGCTGCTAACGTCATTGCATATGTAGTCAACATGCTTATAAACAAGTCAGTATAGGAATCTTATATTCCTACCATCTGTAAAAAAATGCTACAACATCACTTTCCACAAAGGTAGCACTTCTAATGAGATCTAATTTTAGACCCATTATCATGATATCCCCCCTCTCAAAAATATTGGAAAGATGTGTCAATAAACAACTACTCAAGCATCTCTTAAAAGAACAATTACTAACTTATACTTAACACAGTTTTATACCTGCCCATAGCATAACATCTGCCATCCTAACTTTTACAGATAAGATAAATAAAGACAGGGATTGACATAAACTTGTATCTTCCTTACTCCTAGATCTATCAAAAGGTTTTGACACTGTGCCTCATAAAAAACATCTACTACAACTGTCCATAATGGGTATCTCATAACCTCCTCTTCAGTGGTTTAATAATTACTTGTCAGAATGCTATCCGGCAATCTTTTCACCTTATCTACCCATCCTTACAGGTATTCTACAAGGCTCTATTCTTGGTCCTCTTCTATTTAATATCTTTATAAACAATCTACATACTTCTATTCAACAAGCATCCCTTGTACAGTATACAGACAATTCCACCCTTATTGCCTCTCAGACAACCTAGAAAATTAAAAAAAAATTACAAAACATGCCTTTAATTCCATTGAAAACTGGCTCTGTAACCACCAACTACTTCTTAATCCAAAAAAACAGTCCTTTAATTGTTTCTAATGATTTACCCATGAGAAAAATAGATTTAGGATCACATCCCTGTACAATACACCAATTTAAGTAGTTTCCCATATAAAACTGCTGGCGTTTACAATAGATGACAGCCTCAAATATGACTTCCACACACAGAGAATTATTATTAGTTATTATTTATTATTTATTATTTATCGACATTTGGTGACCCAGAAAGTCCAGTGGGTCAAGTAACTCGTATTCAGTGGAGGCCCAGGGACAAAAGCTCCAACAATACAGTGATTTTGTAAAAAAACATCAGCATTTAGAGGGATAGTCAACATCATGATATACATAATACAGTTGTATCAGAGTTACAGAAGTATTTACAGTTGTAGCAGAGTTACAATAGTATTTACAATGGTAGCAGATGTACATAAAAATGCTTTTCAATCCGATGATGTAATGAAGAATTCATTCTATTTACACATTCAGAGAAATACAATTAGAAGTGTATAAGTTAAAAAATTGTATAGGAGAAACAGCGAAAGATTATGCAGTAATATAAGGAAAAGCAGAGAGGAAGATAATAGAGAGCAGTTAAAGTATTTATTGGGAGTAGTAGCCAACAGTATCTTTAAGGTGGTTTAGTCATGGAATTGCAGTGACAGATATGGTTTTTGAGATATTGTTATTTCAGTGCTGACTTGAATGTTTTTTATAGAGTGTAGCTGGGTGACAGTGTGAGAGAAGGCATTCCACAGTTTAGCAATGGCATGGGAACAGAGGCATTGTCCAGCTCTTTTGTTGGGCTTAGTTACAGTTAGGAGTTGTTTGTTAGAGGACCTGAGATTCCTAGTTGGGTTGTGAGTTTGTATAATAGATTGAAGGGATGGGAAGTAGTTTGGGTTAAATAGCAGTTTGTGGGAAAGAATAAGTTGGGAATAATAGAGATAGTGACGGAACTCAAGCCAGTTTAAAGTATTAATTGCCAAGCAGTGATGTGTGCGAGTAGGCTTATTGGAGACAAACTTAGCTATTTTGTAATAGCATGACTGTAGTTTGTTCATGAGAGATATGTGCAGGTTAGTGAAAATGGGGCTACCATAGAGTAGGGAAGGGAGAAGTATACTATTTGCTAATTTTAACATGGTGGACTTGTCCAAATAGAGTTTATATCTATAGAGCTTACCAAGTTTAAAATGGGTCTTTTTGATTGCACCGAGTATATGATTTTCAAAAGACAGTTTATCATCAATTGTGATGCCAAGAAGTTTTGATTTTTTTACAATTTCAATTTTGGTATTGTTTTGTTAGAAAAATGTGAAGCCTAGTGATAGAGGTTTAGATGAGAAAAGTAAAAGTTTAGATTTTTTTGGGATTAAGTAGCAGTTGAGCCTCATTAAGCCAGGATTCGATGGCAGTAAATGTATTTTGTGTTAGCTTTAGGAGATTTGATACATTGTTAGCAGATGTGATTATTGCTGAATCATCAGCATATTGAATGAGAGTACTTTGTAGGAATGCTTTATGGAGGTTGTTGATAAATATATTAAAAAGCAAGGGCCCAAGAATAGACCCTTGAGGGACCCCACTGTTGTTGATTAGGTATTCAGATTGTTTGCTTTGCCATTTGATGGATTGTTTTCTGTTTTGTAGATAGTTATAGAACTAGTTTAGAGTGTGTGGGGAGCAGTTTATGGACTCAAGTTGTGAAATTAGTTTAGAGTGGGACACCGTATCAAAAACTTTGAGAGGTCTAGTAGTATGACAGAAGTTAGGAGACCAGCATCAAAAGCTCTGTTTACAGTATTGGTAAATGAAAGTAGGGCAGCAGTTGTACTGTGTGATGGCTGAAAATGTGTTGGTTGAGTGACAGTAAGTTATTGTCTAAGAGATGTTTTAGCAGTTGAGAATGAATACACTTTTCCAGGATTTTAGATACAGGTGAAAGTATGGAGATGGGCTGGTAGGTGGATAAGTCAGTGGTACTACCACCTTTATGTAGGGGAGTAATAATTTTGTTTTTCCAGAGTTGTGGGAAATATGATTCTGAGATAGATCAATTAATAAGAATTCTAACAGGGAATGCTATCAAATCTGCTGCAAGTTTAAGGTATTCTGCTGGGAGGCTATCGGAAGAACGGGAGCATGGCTTTAATTTTGAAAGCAGTTTACACACTAGAGAGGTGGGTACAGGCCAAACTGTAAAAGAAGGTGTAGTTGGGATGTTTTTATGGTTGCACTTTTCGAGGGGAAGAGTCGAGATGTGAGAGAAGGTTAAGAGGTTATTGTTGTTGTCACTACTATTTCTAGTTTTGTTAGTTTGTAAAGCAAAGTCATTAGCAAGTTTTTGGATAGTTTCAATGAAGTGAGTGTTGAACATTTGAACAATTTCTTGTGGGTCTCTGTTAGGAGAAGGGGTAAGGTTGTGCTGAGTACCAGGATTTAGAAGAGAGGAAACAGTGTTCCAGAACATCTTCGGGTTATTTTGATGGGTTGAGCAATATAAAAAAAAAAAAAAAAAAAGAATCACAAAAAGCTAGGAATGCTATATAGAGCCAAAAATAATTCAATTTTGTATCCACCAGAGTCACCCCTGCCACTACATACCCCCCCTCTATTATAGGGTTCTTCCATCTTGACTAACCTCCCGGTCACCCTACAGTCTAAACTAGAAGTGTGTTACAAGTTACAAAAAGGTAGCTAGATTTGCAGCTCATATACATCACAGAGCACATCACTGTTCTGCACTAAAAAATCAAAAATGATTAGAATTATACCACCAACTAAATTATGCCCAGCTTCTCTCAACACATAAAATTATATTTAATCTGTGTTCCTGCTCAGCCATAAGTACAATTCCCCACCACACCCTCCCCTATTGTCACCTTAAATCTTCTGACAAAAATCTACTCGACATCTATAAGCCTTACAAAAGCTGTGGTCAAAGTTTTCACTCACACTGTGTAGCCAAAGTCTGGAATATGATCCCTACACCAATCAGGGCAATAGATAACATATGTTTATTTAAGATACAACTAAAAGAATTCCTCCCTGACTTTTGACTTTGCACTTTCTGCTCTCCTGGCTAAAATTTCAGATCCTTCTCCTGTAATCCCTAATCATCAGTTTAAATTTAATGCAATAGAACGTGCAGAGAATAAAGTGAGAAGGGGACCAATTGAACTGTTTTTAGAATATAGGGAAATGTTGTGGGAACTGAGATGCAATGCCACTCATCAACCAGGACTTAATGATATGATCTCTATTTTCAGTTTTTTTTAAATTAAAAGCAGATTTCCACCTTTGATGCTGATTATGGGCATTTAGCAACAACATTGTTTTACTGTTCTCTTTTTTTTCATATATTTTAGATACATTGCTGAGCATAGTTTATAACAAGGGTCAAGATAGTGTATTTTTATGTTGCTGCATTTTCTGTGTATAGTTTTATACCTATGTATTATTTTTTTCAGAAGTGTTGCTCATATTAATGTCTGATGGGTTTAGTTGTTTAAATGTGCTGTTGTTAATCTCGGGTGGGTGTTAGAGAGGGGTTTCTTATTGTTTATTCATATCATTGAATACTCAATGATTTTAATCTGAATATATCATGTGACCATTTATTTTTATATAAAAGGAAGTTGTAATACATGTCATGGTGGTAGTCTGAGGAAGTCAAAGGGTGTACTACTGATGAAAGCGGTCAATAAAATTGTAGAAGTCTACGTTGGCCATGTGTTTCTTCCGTTTTCTTGTTTTAATGATATTTTATCTTGTTTTAATGATGGTATATGTACATTATTCTAGATGTCATATATGTATTGATATTGTATTAATCTATGCATTTACAATATATTGTAATATGTCAATTTTCACCCATATTTATGTATTTTCTGTTCTTTTATTTGGGGATCTTTTCTGCCTGCGCCTTCACCGGAAACAGATAAAATTATCAAGCTGAACTTTCCCAGTAAACAGATGCCAACAAATAAATAAATAAATAATTTATTCTGTGAAGAAGACCAGCATTTGATCTCAACAAATTGGCTAAATATTTTACAATGAAAACAGCAAAGGTCTGCAGTTCATATCAAATGGGTTAAAACGGCATCTTATCCAATGCAGACTCCATCTTATTTTTTTATTTCATTTTTCAGAGTTGTAGGTGTCTGATGCCATTCATCACATATTCACAGTAAACGTCACAAATATGTTAAATCAAAGTCATAAAAAAAGAAGGAAAGCATGAGAGGGACAGTGACATTTAATTTTACAGACTGAGTATTCCTGCTTTCCATGAGTCTACATAATTTTGGGTTCAAAATATTAAAGTTGGGGTAAGGACTGATGGGGGAATCCTTACAAAAATTCACAAGAAGTCTTGGAGGTATGGTACTCTGAAACTGTTAAAGTCCACTTGTTTTGTTTCTGACATTTTCTTTGAGTTAGGATTGATGAGGGTGTTTCACTAATTTCAATTTCTCATGATCTTGTCAGCACCATCGGGTAGAAGTAGCAGTAGAAGCTCATTAAGAGAGAAAAACTGCATTGACCCTAAGAAGAGAGAAACATATTGATAGCAGATGGCATGCTACAAGTCCTATTATTTGCTATGTGTTGAAAAATGGTGTATACCTAAACTGTTTAATATAACAAACCATTATCATTTACATTAAATGTCATAAACTGTAAGCAATACCACTGACTTCATATATTATATAGTGGCAACATTTTCCCCACCTGGACTCTTCACAATGGGAGAAAGAGTCAGTAGTTAAAGAGGATGAAGAACAAACCATGACTAATACAAATAGATATGTCCAAAATATAAGTTGGTCAAATTAACTCACTCCATTTGCTTTTTGGAAGCCATTCCATGTCATGATTTTGCTGATAAGTCACTTCTCCAAAGCTGATTGCAACCTCCTGAGGGATGGTATAAACAGCTTCACAGCCCCCTCTCCCACTGTAGAAACTAGCACCAATGTCCAAATCTACACCAAAGTGCTATACGAACATTTATATAGATGCATGGAATCAGGAATACTTGACAGGTCAAAATGATCCTCCACAAGAAAGAGAAAAACCTGTCTGGTGGACATCTGCAATAAATAAACTATAACAAAAGAAAAAAATTGCTTTCCAGGACCAAGAAGGAGCAGATGCCCAATTGGAAGCAATCTCTCATTAGCCTGAACAAGCAAATAAGAACACTAGTGAAATCCTCTAAAGCCAACTTTGAGTCCAAATTGGCCACATCTACTAGAGACAATCATAAGGCCTTCTTCACATATGTCCGCAATCTCAAAGGAAACACCCAGATCTGTTCAGAACTGGTGGTCAAGGACACAACATACACAAATGCCATAGATATAGCCAATCTACTGGCTGATATATTTCTGCTCTGTCCTCCCCATCAGTAAATTAGTACATCCCTAGTACCTGCTTCCCATCCCTTATCTCTAGGGAACAGATCATCACTGTCCTCTCAAAGGCAAAAAATACAGCCTCCATGGGACCCGATAACATCCCACGCTGCATCCTACATGAACTCAGGCATGGACTTGCAGCAGCATTAGGCACTCTATTCAACCAAAGCCTGAGTACCAACTTTGTGCAGCTGAGTGGAGGACAGCCACTGTCATCCCTTTACACAAAGGTGGAGCATCCACTGATACAGGAAATTATATTCTGCAAGGCCATGGAATTAATTATCATGGACTTCATTAACAGTGACATTGGTAACCTCAAAACACTTGACCCCACACCATTTGGCTTTGTCAAGGGGAGGTTGTGTCTGTTAAATATGGTCAACGTCTTTGAGACAGTCTTCAAAGCCATGGATGAGGGGAAGACAGTGCACACCCCCTACCTTGGCATGGCCAAACCTTCAACAATATTCCTCACTCGGGCATAATAGATAAACTCTCTCAACTAGGCATCAATCCATATGTTGCCAGATGGGTAGTAAACTGGCTTACTGATAGAACCCACCTAATCAAAATAGGGGAAGCCACCTCAAGCAGTAGGCCCGTAATGACCATCATACCTCAGGGTTTAGTCTTGGGGCCTCTGTTATTTGAGATATATTTATCTGAGTTGCTGGCCAAACCATTGGGGTATGTTTGACCAAGTTTGCAGATGACTGCAAGATGGGCGCAGTCATAAATTCCCCAAGTGATGTAGACATCCTCCAAACAAATGACTGGTGCCTGAAACATGGCCCCAAGCTGAATGCCAAAAAATGCATCATTGTCCCTTTTGGGGAGAGTGACATCCCCATATATTATCACATTAATAACAATGTCTTAAGTACACAATCAGTAGTGAGGGATTTGGGCACCCAGGCTGATAGGAGCCTGACTTTTGGCCACCATGTTGAGTCCATCGCACAGAAAGCTGTCTACATGGCCCACCTCATAAGTAAGGATATCTCATCCAGGGACAAAGAGGTCATAACATCCCTGTATTCTTCCCTTATAAGGCCAGTTACTGAGTACAATACCCCCTTCAGCATGTACCTCACAAAGAATATGCAGCAGCTGGAGAAACCACAGAGGTTCCTCACCAGGAGAATCCAGGGCCTCAAACATCTATCCTACACAGATAGGCTAAAAGTTCTGTCCCTCTATTCAGCTTCATACAGACTCCCCAAAGCTGACCTCTGTCTGGCATAAAAAGCAATCTCAGACCCCGCCTTAATGGGACTGCCACATATCTGCAAGTCAAGTTCCACTTGAGCAACCCCTATGCATGACCTCGACCTGGTCTGTGATATCAATAGGACTCGTTGGTGGGACAGATTTGTGTCGCAAAGACTCCCCTTTCTATGGAATAGACTCCCTCTCCACTTCAAGCAGAGTACCTCATTATCCCTTTTTAGATCCAACCTGAATAACTGGATGGGAAACAGAAAATACACCCCTGGGATTCTACCTGTGTCCCTGCTGGACAGGGGCTTTTGTTGCTGACTTGTCTAAACATGGGCTTAACTCTTGGCTAGGCTTATAAGGGCCTCAGGGCCAATGGCCTAGTAACCTCCTATAATCCTATGATAATATTATAATGTTATTTATTCAATGCCATTTTGTCAATGGTTTGCATAGAAAGTTAGCTTTTAAAATGGAAGAAAGCCAGCTGTGAAACTTAGGACAGGAGGGAATAATTTCATTGACTCAGGGTTCAGTGAAATTGAAGTTTCTTTATTTAAGTACATGAGTGGAAATTTTCTCCAATATGATGGTACAGAGTGTTTGTGCCTCAATAAAAGACTGATGTTTTTATTTGTTTCTTTGTTTCAGGCATTAATTTTTCTAAACAGTAGTACTTGCTCAAATATCTGTGAATGAAAGGTAACTCATTAACATAGTATACAGGCTCAATATCTTTCTACCATGCATTTAATTTAGATATAGAGTATATTAGATTGTAACTGCATGGTAGTCAGTGAGTCAGTGGTGTTTGTAGCCTAATGGGTTTATAGGTTTTGTTATTAAATCTAAAGGCCATCAAAAAGCTCATTTAGCCTTATCCCATATTGTAATTTCTTGTTATTCCTGTTGCTATCAGTATCATTTTTGAATACTCTTAAGTCTGAGCTTATTTTTATTATGAGCGGTAGTTTTTTAAAGTTCTGTAAGGCACCGGGTAATGAAACAATTACAAGTTACTTTTGTGCCATGTCTAGAGATCATCAAGTTATCCCTAATTTTTCCTGAGTCCATTTCTTCCCTATCATTGATGCCCTCAGCTCCAAAATGGGAGATTGTGTAAAATGACCATTAAATATAGTCGTGAATGTTTCATCCACAACTGTTCTCAGACAATCAACTACCAAATGGCACATCAGTCACACCTCACATACTGTCTGGACTGCAGCTCATGGGTCAATAATCGGTTACCTGATATCACCATTAGACCACTCTTTGCAGGCAAATGTCCTTTGAATGACTTGCAATAATCATGCAAAGGCTCCATGGTAGTGACTTTATTAATGTGGACAGTTAGTATGCTTTTGACACCACTTCGACAAATGGCATCCAACACCTTCCCCAAGACATATGTGTGCTCCCACCCCCCATACTCACACACACAAACAAAAATACACACTACTAAGGCTACTGTCACCAACTTGGGATAAAGCCTTGCATCCCCTAGTTAG
Source organism: Protopterus annectens (assembly GCF_019279795.1). Lineage (NCBI taxonomy): Eukaryota > Metazoa > Chordata > Ceratodontiformes > Protopteridae > Protopterus > Protopterus annectens. The sequence continues at coordinate 567,178,628 of NC_056737.1, forward strand.
TGGTCTCTGCTTTTCTTACAGTGGGTCACTTGCCAGCTGGGAATTTTATCAGCCTCCATCCCTATGCAGAATGAGGTAGCCATCATCTGCCTCCAAGTCTCATTCTCCTGCATTCTGTCTTCCAGTATCTCAGCCACTAATCAAACTCAGTTGTTTGGGTCACTGTCAAGGCTTTATCCTTCTGCACCACAGAGCTGTGCCATAATTCAGGTTGATTTTAAACATTATGTTACCACAGCTTGTGTTTGATCTGCTTGCTGTATGTTTTAAGGACACATTTTCAACAAGAATTAGGTTTCATGGATTTATATATATATATATATATGGATTCACTTCAGAAGCTCGAATTTACAAAATCTCGAACTTCAAATAACCGAAACCAAAACATCGAGTTTTGTAAACTCGAACTTCCGAAATGAAACCAAAAAAAAAAAAAAAAAGACAAACTTCGCTTTTGCAGGGGGGATTTACTGCACCCCCCATGTGGGGGGCTGTGCCCCCCACACCCCCCCCCTACTTAAATATACCAACTCTAAGATCGCGCTACAGTGGGGAAATGGGAAATCTCCCGTCTTGCGCTGTATGCGGAAGCGCAAAACGGGAGATTTCTCATTTCCTGTAAACACCACACAAAAAAAAAACATTACGTACACACAGAGCGTACAAGAATCCTTGCCTCTGTGTGTACGCAATGTATTAAGGTAAGTAAACTTTTATTTTTCAACACTACACATATTCGATTTACTGAAATCTCGATCATATTGTCTCGACCATACGAAATTCGAGATTTCAGTAATTCGATTATGTGAAGTGTACCATATATATATATATATATATATATATATATATATATATATATATTTACATTTGTTAACCGGGCTAGTCTAGCTGGATACATATCCGTTTTCGGTAGAGGCCCGAGGAGAAAAGCTCCAAACAAAATGGTAAGTATATGTTTAAATTACAAGTTACAAAATAGAGTTACAAAAAGAGAATACAAGTTACATTTACAGGATGAAAAAAAATTACATAGATGTTATATAGACAAAAGAACAAACAGCAGGTTATACATAGCATTGATTTCGCATATACTAATGGAATATAGACTGGATCAAGAATCATCCGCATTACTATTAGGAATGAGAGATTTTAGAGATCTGCATAAGGGAAATGGACTAGGGAGATATGGGACTAGGAGGGTTTGAGATATATAGTTAGTCAGGTTCACGACATGGACATAGCCATTGTGTTGTGAGATATTCTTTAAGGTTGTTTTTGAACTGATTGTGCGAGGTTGTAAGTCTTAGGTAGTTTGGCAGGGAGTTCCACGGCTTGCCAATGGAATTGGCGTAGAGGGCATCCCCACCCGAGTTCTTAGCTTTAATGGTTAGGATCTGGGTGCTGTTGGATGATTGAAGACTATTGAGGTTAGTGTATGGAGTCAGAATGCTGCACAGTGAGGGAGTTCTATCAGGATGGTTGATTATTTTGTAAGCTTCCATGAGTTGGTTAAGTTTGAGAAGATTAGGCAGTTCCAACCAGCCAAGTTTCCTCAGGTTAAGACAATGGTGGGTTCGATAAGGGGAACCTGTTATAAATCTAGCAATGTGGTTGTAGGCAAGAGAGAGCATGTTAAGTTCACGTTTATTGAGGAAAGAGAGGACCGGGGAAGCATAGAGGAGGGTAGAGAGGAGATGGGTGCAGGCAATAGTTAATTTGGCAGTAGAAGTTAAAAAGTTTTTAATTCTGTACATGGATCCTAGTTTTTTGTTAACAGACTTTACGGTTTGGGTAATGTGTATGTCGAATTTGAGCTTATGATCAGTAGTAACACCTAGTAATTTGGTACTGGTGACAGGGGTTATGAGGGTCCCATTGTTGGATTTAACATGGAAGGTTATGTTGTTAGTGTTTGGGAGTTCTTTACCTAGGGGTGAGAAGACGTTGGGGAAGAATAGTAATAATTTCATTTTAGTTGGGTTGAGTAGGAGTTTCAAATCGGTGAACCATTTTTCAACTAGAGAAAAACAGTGTTGAGTGATGGTTTGGAGATTCGAGAGGGAGACGTCTGAGCAGATTAGGGTGGAGTCGTCGGCATATTGGATGCAGGTGGATTTAGGGATGACTGAGTGAAGGTCATTGATGAAGATGGAAAACAGAAGTGGACCCAGTATCGAGCCCTGAGGAACACCTATGGTATTAGGGAGCAGTCCTGATATTCTGTTTTGCCACAGGACAGCTTGTTGCCTACCAGTGAGGTAGGCCTTGAACCAGTTTAGTGCTGGAGTGTCCAGATGTAGGGTTTCAAGGGTGTTAAGAAGGAGCTGATGATTGACCATATCGAATGCTTTTGATAGGTCCAGAAAGAGGGCAGAGGATATAAGTTTGTTATTACGATTGTAATTGATGGAGTCAACAAAGGAAAGGAGGGCAGTAGTTGTACTATGGTGGGGGCGAAAGCCGTGCTGGGAGTTGGACAAGAGATGATTAAAGGTTAGGTAGTGAAGAAGTTGTTTGTGGATGCATCTTTCCATAATTTTCGCTATTGGGGACAGTATTGCTATTGGTCTATAATTTGATGTTTCCATGGAGGTACCTCCTTTGTGAAGCGGAATGATATAAGAAATCTTCCAAATAGAGGGGATGTTCATCTCAGTTATAGTTCTATTGATAAGGATTGATATGGGGTAGGCTATTACATCAGACGCAATTTGTAAGAATTCCGCTGGAAGGTGGTCAGCCGCTAGGGTGGTTGGTTTGAGTTTTTTTAAGAGGGTACGTATATAAGAGGAAGAGACTGGCTTTAAATTGAAAGGGGTAGGGGTAGGTATATATATGCACATGTAAGCAATAAGTCCCTTCTAAGTAGTATGTAGAATAACGACACTAAGAAACAAAACTGAAGAGGTACTGAGGCTGATAAAAGTGCTGTTTTTATTTCTTAAATAAAAGTTTTGCTGATGCTGTGGAATCCAGACCCTTTTATCACCCTCAGGACCTCTTCAGTGCAGTTTTTTAGTGAATTTGTTGGCACAGTTGTGCTCTTCGCACTGTATTTTCCTGTTTGTTCTGGTAGGTAGAATAAAGAGAACTAAGGCCATTCAATGTTTTGCACATTATATCTTATATGTTCTAGTCCTCTCTATGTAATTTCTCAAGCCGAGTCACATGGCTTGCATATGGGCTCTTAACAGCATTGCAGTCTTTAACTGACCTTATCAAAGATGTATAACTGGATACAGTAACTTTCACAATCTACCAGCTATACCTTTGAGTACAAAATGTGGGACAGAGAAAGCCTATTTGATTTTGTTTGCAACATTCTTATAATGCTAATAAATTATCTTTACTGATTTCTAGGTCTTTCATTTCATTGCCTCCTTTCAGTGTCTCTCATTATTTAATCAAATTATCTATATTTTCTTAAGTATGACAATATTATATTTAGTGCTATTTACAGTGAGACTATTGTTACGCACCAAATACTGATTTTGCTTACATTGATTAAATTGCCTTAAAATGACTTTGCTTGTTTAATCCATCCATCATTCTGCAGCCCCTTTTCCCATTTTTATACATGGGGTCGGTGTGTCACTTCAATCATTTAGAGCCATTTATATTGCAGTCATCAACTTGTTTTGTAATCACAGTGCATCCAGGCTGGTTATATTCAGTAAAGGAAGATCAAACCATTGTAATTCTTGAGTGAAATCACTAGAAACATCATTAAACATAGATGAGTGATCTGATATTCTTGCATTTTGACTTTAATCTTTAACCATTTATTTCCCTACTGAATTTACAGGGTTCCTATTACATTACTGAACTTCCAGAGGGTCGAACACCAGATGTTTGAACTTGGAAGATCGAAATGTGATAACATCGAAACATCAGAACAGCAAATTTTTTCCAAGGGAAAAAATTGGCTGTTCCGAAAAACAGACACAACGCAAGCACACCAAAAACCTTATAAACCTACACTAAACCTTACACACACAACTATCTATGCACTAACCTTAACCCAAACCCTAACCCTAAGGTCTGTCACTATTGCACACTTACTTTACCTGCACCCTAACCCTAAAGTTCATCACTATCGCACACTTGCCTTACCCACATCCTAACCTTAAAGTCTGTCATTATCGCACACTTACCTTACCTGCACCCTAACCCTAAAGTCCATTACTATCACACACTTACCTTACCTGCACCCTAACCCTAATGTCCATCACTATCACACACTTACCTTACCCGCACCCTAATCCTAAAGTCCATCACTATTGCCCACTTCACTTAACCACACCCTAACCCCAACGTTCGTCATAATTGCACACTTACCTTAACCCGTTCCGTAACTTTCGCACCACAGTGGAGAAAATGTCAAAGCTGCAGAAACGTCCAACTGAATTATTTCCCTGGTAAAGAATTCAGACTTCCGCGGCTTTGACATTTTCAACTTTCAAACTTCTAAGTTCGAACTTCTGGTGTTCGGCCTTCTGGAAGTTTGATTAGGTAATAGGAACCCGAATTAACATAACAGTTAATGCTGAGCTGAATGACTTCAGCTACAATGATTCCTTTAGCTATAGTGCAGTAATTTATTATTTATTTATTTACATTTGTTTACTGGGAAAATCTGACTGGGCTAGTTTTCAGCAGAGGTCCGGGGAGAAAAACTACAAAAATTACAAATATATTTTTTGATTAACAAGCATAAGTACATTAAACAGAACGATTCAAGGTTAGAGACATTCAGATTACTTAGAGTACAAATTAGACAGTCTTATGATCTAATTATCTAGCAGACATGGTTAAGTCATTCAGTTCATAGTAACTTTGTGCCTTCAGTAAATGCTAACGAATAAATAGGGAAGATGTTTTGTTAATCACATACATCAGTATTTCTTAGAGTATGCTCATTTGCTACCCATTATATCAGTCTACAGAGAAAACAACTTGGAATTATTAAGCTGTAATGTTTTGGACAGGGGAGGCTTGTCCTATTGGATTGCAGGACTGCAGTCCCCCCAGTTGAAAAATGAAGAAAACAGAATTGTAAAATGATTAGCTGCGAGCGTGAATAGCAACTGCCAGGAAGGGAATTTGTGTGCGAGCGTTAAATATAACTGGTTGCTAAAGTTACTCAGGCTCAAACCCTGCACCTTGGGTAAAGGTAGCAAGAACCTGAATTCCCTAACCACCACCACTTGTGAAAACTGTGCAGATTGTTGCCTCATATTTTTGTTATGTTCTGTTCCTCATAAAATCTGTGGTTTTCTGGATTTTTATAATCAGTGAAGGATTGAATTAATTAAATAAAGGCAGGCATTTGAATTTCAGACTTCATATTCTTCAGAAAATACATAGGAATGCAAAACTTTTATTCTAGCAATTTTCTAAATTTATAAGATCAATGTTTGAAAACTGTCTCTATTTTTGGGACTGTATTCCCTCATTATTGGCTTTGTCCAGGTTTTTTGTGCTAAGAGGTTGAGAGCTATGGTGAGAACTGAATTCACTGAATATGTTTGGGGGCTGTATTCCCCCATTAATGCCTTTGTCCAGGTGTTTTGTGCTAAGAGGTTGAGAGCTATGGTGAAAACTGAATTCACTAAATGATGGCCATTTAAGTTTCAGTCTTTCAAGGAGCAGCTGATCTGGCATAGTGGTATGTTGCTCTGATTGTAGTGCACTGGGTTCAAGAGTTGAGAGTGAAATGCATGGTGGTAACACAACATTTTATTCTAGCAACTTTCCAAGATTATACAAGCAATGCTTAAAATGTGTCCCTGGTTTTTGGGCTTTTGTCCCCCCCAATAAATTTTGGCTTTTTCCAGATTTCTTGTGCTGCAAAGTTGAGAGATACAGTTCAGTGTCGAGTGAGTTTTACAAGGAGCTGATAGCTTCAGGGGAAGAGAAGTTTAGTGCTGCTTATGGTGAGCCTGCTTGCCTTGTTAATAACACAACAGGTAGGGTACTTGCTTTTGATGCAGAAGCCTGTGTGTCCTACTCCCACAGTATGTAGATGCATTGCTTATACTGTACTGTGTTGTACTTTTAAAGGGTGTGGATGCTGCAGTCCTGAGGATGTCCTCTTTGGCAGTGATACCTAGTAGCTATGAACCTGTTATCAGTTTGCCATCAATTCCCTATTGCAATATTACTAGCTTATCATTTTTTTAATGCAACATAAGCAATTTATTCCTCAAGGGCAACAAGCATTTTATTTGTAGATAAAACAATGAAATATAAAGTTGTTTGCTAGGAGCAGCCTTATTCATTAGTTACATATCTCTTTAATGTGGAATTATTTAGATGACGTTTACTTCTGCAGAGATTGTGCATATTTACTGATGCTGGTGATACTGGTAATTGTAGAAGTTAGACTTTTATGATGGAAATGTTCTGAATTGGACAGTTGTCATTATTGGTGCATGCATTTTGTTTCATTGTTTACTGGAAAAATGTTCAAAACAATAAATTTAAAACACCCTCTAACAACTGTACTATATTATACAAGGAATATAATTTAATATAATCAGGAAGGTGTTTATTGATTATCTGATCAGCTCAGGTATGCCCTCTCCCATGTCTTGGTTGGATGTGTTTGATTAGGAACCAGTTAAATCAACTGTCTACAAGCACAAACTTCTTTTTGTTACTGAATAGTTTCATTGATTGAGTCTGAATGCTACTGAAAGTGATGAAGTCAGATTGAAGCAATCACTTCTCTTAGATCTTCATTTTTTTGGGGGGAGGTGTACTTATTGTCCACACCCAGGGAGCTAAGTCTGCTGTGTAGGATTTCTGCCGCACAATTCACCAGGTAGAAATATACCTCTCACCGGTCCAGAATTCCGTAGAATGAATAGATTTTTGCTTCTTATTTTTGGTTTGTTCCTCATAAAATTTGTGGTTTTCTGGCAAATCATTTAGGAATGAAGTCACTTAATAATGACAGACATTGCGTTTCAGACTTCAGGCCCTTCAGAAAAATGCATGCTAAAGCAAGACCTGGTATTCTATCAAATGAGTTTATAGAAGAGCAATTTTTAGTACTGTTTATTTGTTCCCCAAATATATTTAGCCTTTCCCAGATTTCCTGCATTAAGAATTTGAGAGGTATGTGCAAATAAATCGCTTTATAGAATTAGGTATATCCAATCCTCTCAACTGTCCCAGATTTGGGCTCAAAATGTTGCTCTCCCCCTAATAATCCCTCCGCAAAATGGCAATTTTGGAAGAAACATGGAGGGTTTACAATTAATAAATAATTGTAATGATCAGAGTTACAGATTACTTTTATTTTAGAAATGCATATAGATTCTCGTTTTGTCAGCTGCTCAACTTAACAGTACTAATATTAAAAAAAGTGTCCCTTCTTTGACAGGTTCCCAGCTGTATTGTGTGGCTATTTTATATTTTTGCATCACATTTTTGGTCCATTTTTCACACACACACACACACACACACACACACACACACACACACACACACACACACACACACACACACACACACACACGCAACACACACAACTTAACAGTACTAATATTAAAAAAAGTGTCCCTTCTTTGACAGGTTCCCAGCTGTATTGTGTGGCTATTTTATATTTTTGCATCACATTTTTGGTCCATTTTTCACACACACACATACACACACACACACACACACACACACACACACACACACACGCGCAACACACACAAACACGCACACAAATACACACAAACACACACACTCGCTCACACACACACACACACACACACACACACACACACTCGCTCACACACACACACACACACACACACACACACACACACACACTCGCTCACCCACACACGCACACACACACACACACACACACACACACACACACACACACACACACACACACACACTCACCACCCACACACGCACACACACACACACACACACACACACACACTCGCTCACACACACACACACTCGCTCACACACACACACTCACTTACACACACACACACTCGCTCACACACACACACACACACACATGCACACATATGCACACAAATAGAAAATATTTAAAGTAATTCTTTAAACTCACTAGAAGGACTACAATAGTCCATATTTGTCTACATGTAAAAAACAGAATGCATGCTTACACTTACTACCTAAAACAAAAATAGCACAAAGTACAACAAACTGAATTTACTGTAGTGTTCTGTGGTGTAAGGTTCTGCACATACACATTCCAAAAAGATACAGTATCTTAGAAAGCCTTCCCAAGACATGGAAGACAGTGGAAAGGAATTTCATTGATACAATGCCATTATTTAAATAGGTATGTATTTTTTTAAATAATGACATTGAATAAAAGCAATAATCCACTTCAATGCCATCACTTCTAGCTTCCTCATCTACTCTGCTATTACGGTCCAGGTTTCTATGCCATATAGTAGTACTGATCATCCCACTGTTTTGTACACCTTACTTTTCAGTATCTTTGGCATTTTTCTGTCAAACACTACACCTGACACTCTATGCCAGTTGGCTGAAGCCCCTCCAAATCTAGCTTTGACCTCTTCATTCAGACTTCCCTTCTCCTCAACCATCCCCTTCCCAGATATTTGAAGCTAATACCCTGTTCCACTATCTTCCCCTTGGTCTCAGTTCTCACTTCTTTGGTTTTACCAATTTGCTACCATTACCACTGTCTTATCTGTACTTAATGTTATACCACGCACCTTCAGTTTTGGATTCCATTCCACTATCCCTTACTGAGATTCTTTCTCAGAGTCTGCCTGTAATGCCACACCATCAGGATTCAGCAACTTTGTTGATCTGTCCCCTCCAACCTGTTTGCTAATGTAGTACATCACCAGAATGGACATCAGTAGGCTCAGAGCTGAACTCTGGTCCACACCCACTCCCACTGGGAACCCCTCTGTAAAACCAAACACTGTTCATACGTGAGTCATTGGGTCCTTGTACATAGCCTGCACTAAATTTACCAGTGTTTCTGGGACTTCAAACCATAGTAGTACTGCAAAATCAGCTTTCTTGGGAACTTGTCATATGCTTTCTCCAAGCCTAGGAATGCCCATTTAGACTATTTCTTAATCTCTAGCTTCTTCTCAAATATCTCTCTCATTGCAAACATCATGCCAGCTGTGCTGCATCCTGATCTGAATCCAAACTGCTCATCTCCCATCTTACTTTCTGCTACTCTATATATCCATTTATCAATCACCCTCTCCAGTGCTTTCATGTAGTCTGACAGGAGTCTGATACCTCTGTACTTTCCAGAGTTGTGGCTATCCCTTTTATTCTTGTACACTGACATGAGAATGCTTATTCTCCAGTCATCTGGGATATGCCTTTTTCAACACACTGCTGAGTACCCTCAGGCACATTTCTCCCCTATCTCACCCAGCATCTTTATTATATCTGCTGTGACCTCATCTGAGCCTGCTGCTTTCCCTGACTTCATTTTCCTTAGTGCTGTTCTTACTTCTTCTATGATGGGCTCCTCTTCTTCTCTCACTCTAGGCTGTGTCTGGGCTACAGCTTCTGTGGGTTTTTTTTTTCATTCAGAAGCTGCTGGAAGTACTACTTCCATCTGTCTTTGAAGTCCTGTGGACTGGTGAGCAGGTTGGTGCTGGCATCCCTTATGAAGATTGTCTGACTATCTTCTTTATCTTTCTATCTTTGCCTTGCAACCTGATATAATTTCTTTGTGCCACCTACTGAGCCACTTTCCAGAATCTGTTAGGGTGCCTCCACTGCCCTATTCTTTACTATTGAAATTCATTTTTTAACTTCTTTCTTAGAAAACAACTAGTCCTTCCCAGCCTGGTCCATATTTTCTATCTCCCACTTTTTCCTGCACTTCTTTCTTTTGATGACTTCCTGGACGTCTTCTACATTCAACCACCAGCTTTACTTATGTATCTTATTTCCATACCTGGCTCAGCCACATATCTGTTCTATAGTCCTCACACATGCTGTTTTGAGGCTTTGCGATTCTTCTTCAACTCCATGTATTTCTTCCTCTTCTTGTAGTGCTAGAGCCCAGAGTAATTCCTTCAACTGTTGTACTTTCTCTCCAGTCAATTTAAAGGTCTTCAGCTTGGTCTCTGTTGATCTTAGAGCCTTCTCTGACCACTGCTTACAGCTGAGTGTTGCAACCAGTGGTTTATACTGTGTGCCAACTATTTTACTGGAGATTACTTTGTAATCATTGATTTTACTCTAGTGCCATTTCTTTACTAGGAGGATGTCTTCATGAGTTGCATGCTGGCCACTCTTGTATATGATCTTGTGACTCTCTCTCTAAACCATGTGTTCACTACTATCAAGCCATTTGCCAGACAGAAGTCTAGAATGGTCAGTCATTTATTCTTATTGCTCCATCTTAATGGACCCACGGAGTCCTCATATCCTGTTCTATCTGTCTCAAAATGTTCATTCAAGTTGCCCATTATCAACACTAATTCAAGTTGTCCTGTTTTACCTAGTAGGTTCCACATCTCTGTATCAATGCACTCTTTTCCTCACTATCACAAACCTACTGTGTGGCATGGGCTGAGATTATGAATACTGCCCTATCATTACACCAGAGTGTGATTGCGATGAGACTGTCACAAATTCTGATGACATCTGTCACTGCCTTCTGAACCCTCTCTCTCTCACACCACAATTCCCACACCATTTCTAGCCTGTCCTCCTCCTGAGTAGTAGACACTGGATCCCAAGCCAAGTGGCTTTGCTGCATTACCCTTCCATCTTGTCTCTTGGATACATACAATGTCCAGTCTCCTCCATACCATCATGTCATCCACTTCCAAGCTCTGTCCTGTCAGTGAGCCTACATTGAATACAGCAATTCTTAGGTCATGTTTGACATGTTTGATTGGTTTTAGATGCCATTTGGCATAATGGTCAAGGTCTTTGTCTCCCATGCACAATGTACAAGGTTTAATCCTGATGTCCAGCCAATGCCTTCTTGGAGTTTGCATGTTCTGTCTTTGTCTCTGTGGGGTTTCTTCCACCTCCAAAAACATGCTAAGTGTTTCGATCTCAAAAAACTCACCAGTGAATATAGCTGTGGGCTGCAGTGCAGACTCTACATGGTGTCCTATAAGGGGATGAGTTGTATAGACCAACCACTTTGGGCATCTACTGTGCTGTGCAGTATCCTCGGGGTAGAACACATATCACAGACTGCACACTGTTGCAGAGCTACATACCTGATGGTGTAAAATATAGCTCTAGGTGATTCAGTCATGTTGGATAATGTCATCAAATGGGTATTTTCCAGTGATAAGTAGACTGAGGACCCAGCCTACTCTGACCTATGCCAGGGACGTATGTGCTAATGGTAGAAGGGATGTATGTTCCCCAAATGGCCAGTGGATACCCACCATAAAGCCCAGCAGCCCTGCATTAGTAAGCTACTGGCTGGCATGTGTCCAGTTGACCAGCCTGGGTTACCTGGGGTAGATCTGTTGAGTGAAAGCTGTATGTAAAACCAAGTAACCTTTAGGTTCTCAACTTGTCAAATAATTTTGGGTAAACAATTCCTGCAAGCAGAGGCAATTTTGGAGACTGAGTATTTGCAGATAAAAAGAGTGATGGTAGATCAGAACAGCTGGATGGTATCAGAGCTTCAAAATGAGGTGGAGGAGCAATTTATAGACACTTTATTAAACAGACATGGTATCTTTCAAGCAGAGGTTTGAAGATAAATGTGTGCAGGGGATGAGTAGCTCTGGCCCCAAGAGGTAGCCAATAGCCTCTACTTTGCATGGAGCAGTGGTTCATTGTACTTAGAGAGGTGGATAAATCCAAGTATTTGATTTTTCAGCTGACTGGGGAAGGTTGGTACTAAATGAAGAACAGAGGGTTATAATGGGTTTCTCCATACTTCATTCTAGGAAGTAAAACTTTGATGGAAATGTCACATCTGGCTTCAAAAATATAATGATTAGAAATATTATAAAAAAAATCATAGTTGAGTGAGCAGTTTACAGATATGGGTCTCATTTTGATGTGAACAGTAAGACAGTGGTAAAAAAGTAAACTAAGATACTTTTATTCCTTGACACAGAAGAAGAGTGCCTAATGGATAAGTTATAGCGATGTTATGTGAATTTTGGAGCTTATAATGAGCATGAAAATAAAACAATGAGCCTTTCTGAGTGTTCACAGTAATTCTGTTTCTCTAAAGCCAAAGCCAAATAGAAGAAAAGTAATACTGCAGTTTAGGTTGGAGTGAGGCAAGATTTGTGTCACTTCTTGTAAGAACAATATTATGTGAATATATGATGCAAATGTTGTGAGGCAGGATGAGGGTAGACCATTAATGAAAAAGGTAATAGAAGATGAACTATAACAGAACCTTGGAGGACTCCTTTGCTGGTAGTATCTGAAATAAAAGTTCTATTTCTTCCAAGCAATAAGAAGGTACAATTAGAGAGAACTTATAAACAATTGTAGTAATCTGGGGAAAAAGTATCACTAAGTTCCATATTGGAGTACATTTCCTCAATGAAGCAATATATGACTGTCATTGTACTGTATTTATGAAAAAAATATGTGCTGTCTTCTGTTTAGAATGTTATACTGTGTTATATAATCAAATATTTTATTATATTTCCAGAATCTTGGTGAAGGGCTGGCTATTGGAAATTAGCTAAAAGTCATGGGCTGATGAGGGGTTATGGACTTTAGCTAGGAGGAGAAAAAGAGAATGTTTGAAACTATGTGGTAGTATTTTAGTTGGGTGGGCAAAATTTAATAGAAAGGCAAGTGGCTTACACAGATGCGTAATACCTAGCTTAAAAAAATATTTGGATTAATAGTATTGAAAAGGGCGTAATAGGTGCAGCTGATTTTATCCATATGTTTCCTATTTCTTTGTGACCAATGACTTTGAAGAAAAAGGAAGGATTATTGAGGATAGAAGGGGAAGGGGGTATGTGGCAAGAATTTGAGAATAATGGGTTTTGAGTATGATGATAATTGCTAATGCTGTTCTTCATCTCTGTTGTGGGATTAGGAGGAAGTTTGAGTTCACTAGCAGAATTGGGAAAATAGCAGAAGAAGCAAGATTTTAAAGAGCTTTCCAGAAATATTTAAAATTCCCAAGTTAAGAGTTTTTATGTGATCTGTAATAGACAGCTTTAGCTAGACTGATCACTCTAGTTTCATTTTTAAGTCTGATGTAGGCATTGTAACTGTGTTTTTTTAAGATTTTTTTTAATTTAACATATTAATAATATGTACACAGAAAGGAAGAAATTCAGCATCACATATTGTTATACAATGATAGGAATACATTGAAGCATCAAGGTAATCTTATACAGTTAGCACATTAAGAATTTCGGTATTTCAATAGCAACATTTCAAGGTTATCCTAACCCCTAAAAGTGGTAGTATGATTTATAGAGCTTATTCTGATCAGTTCTGTTAAATTTAAAAATGTAAAAATTATTTCAATGTAAAAAATGAGTTTGATTTCCAATTTTTTGTAATACTTTTTTCTAGCAACTGCCAAGAGAGGTCAAAACATTTTTTGCTCGTTGGCTTTTACAGATACAGGAAGTGGAACATTCATTAGTAGTACTGATCTAGTTAAAGAACAATTATCAGACTTTAACTCCTTAAAACATACTTATCTCTTCCCAATGTGTATTTAACGTTTCACAGTCCATAAACATGTGTATCCAATCAGCTTTCACATATTTACTACATCTCTAACAAACTGAAGAAATCATTTTATTAAACTTTGAAATTTTATAGGGAGTAACAAACATTCTAGTTATATATTTCCATATAAAAACTTTCCAATCTATGCAAGAAGTTTGACTAACTGATTTAAGTAAGAAAGTTTTATTTTTACCATTTTTTCAGTCACTCAATCTACTACTATCTAAAAAGTTCCAGAATGTTGCATCAACATTATTATTATCATTGTTTATAATTAACTTATGTGGCTTGGGCAAGTTTCCTTTTATGTCAGCCTACCCTGGAAAATATCATTCATATATTTATATAATGGGAAAAGAGTGTTCTGTTCCTCTTCACTCATATTATCCATAAATTAATTTAATTTCTTACTGATGGATAATATTAACTGGTTAGCAGATTCATCCAAGTTATATTCTTTCATTAAATGTCATGGGGATTTAGGTTTTCCTTTTTCAAAGCAATTAGACCATAATACTAATCTATTCCTTTTTAGTAAATTCATGTTAACATTTTCCTGAGTTTACTTAAAACTAGAAGTATGTGTAATGGGAAAGCACAAACATTTCCATTTTGATATTAATGTAGTTTTAAAACATATTTTAACTATTTAAAAAATTGATTTCATATATGCAGGGTCTAAAAATGTAAATTAATTTCCTTCTAAGGTAAATTTTAACTGGATGAAAGTATTCTTACATATTTCAAATGTATTATCTTTAATAACTTATAAGAATTTAGTATAATATGCTCCTGGATGGTTTTCCACTAATTAATGTAAGTTGAGTCAATCCAAAGTATAGTAGAGTTAAAACTTGCAGCAATAGAATAAGATTCTACATCTGGGAAGCGAATACCACCATACCTCCATAATCATATGATTTTTATAAGCAATTATCAGGTTTTTAGGATACCATAAGAATGAAGTTAAAGTTTTTTTTCATTTTCTTAAGTTTTTTGTCAGGTATTAAAGCAATATTAAAACAATAGATATATACATGTATATATATATATATATATATATATATATATATATATATATATATATATATATATATATAATCATCTTGGATAATATAATCATTTTAATAAATACTAAACTATCCTCAAATGTAAAAAAAATAATTACATTTTAATAAGTAACGCTTCTTCAATTATTATTTCAAAAATATTATTAATGATTTTATTCACATCTAGAGAAATTTTTATTCCTAAATGTTTTAGTACTTTTCCTTCCCAATTATATCTATATTAAACTTTAAACTTACTATCTAGTAATTGATTTAACACCAAAGTTTCAGTTTTATTATTATTAAATTTCAGTAGTGATATTTCTTGAAACATTTCAATTTCCTCTTCTATTTCTTTGATCGATTAATTTAAATCTCCTACAGTTTGCAAAATATAATTTACAAAAAGCTGTAGTTAAGATCAACAATTTTATTACTTGAGACTCCATCAATTTTTTCATTGCTTCTTATACTATTAACTAAGGGTTTGATAACTAATGCAAATATTAAAGAGGGCAAGGGACACCCTTGTTTTGTGCCTTTTGTATAAACTTAATCCTTGTTTACTATAAGATCCAATTTTAACATATGCTTTAGAGTCTCTATATAGTTTTTTTTTAATATAATATTCCAATAAACTGTTCTGGAAATGCAAACGCTTATGAAGTTATAAACTAATAGTGCCAGTCTACAGAAAAAAAGCTCTCTCGATATCTGCGCTAATTAGGGCAAATGTCTTGTTCATTCCTTTTGCTATATCTAAGATAGTTATTACCCTTTTCATATTATCTCATGTTAATCTATTGATTATAAATCCTGTTTGATCTTTATTAATTAATCTAATATATCGCTTAATCTTGTGATGAAAATGGAAGTAAATATTTTGTAGTCTACATTTAATATTGAAATAGATTTATATGAGGAGACTAGCTTATTATCCTTTCTTTGTTTAAGTATAGGTGAGATTACAGAACATTTCCATGACAGAGGAATTATTTTGTCACTCTGAATTATCCTGAAAACATCACTCAGTAATTCTGAAATATTAGCAGAAGCATTATATAAGTCCATACTAAAACCATTTAACCCTGGAGCTTTAAAATCTTTACTCAATGCCAAGAAATGTATAGTTTCCCCTTTGGGAAAAAAAATATGTACCCATGAATTACCACATAGGTGGCAGTACAATAAACTCAGAAAGTGTGATAAGAAACTTAGAGACACAGGTGGACAGTGGTCTCACCTTCGATAACCACATCGCCACAACAGTCAGGAAATCCTTCTATGTGGCACACCTCATCACGAAGGGCTTTTCATCCAGAAAAAAGGAGGTCATTGTCGCACTTTACTCATCCCTCATTAGACTCATTATAGAATACAATGCCCCATTTGGTATGTACCTCTCAAGACATCTGCAACAACTGGAAAGGCCACAGAAATACCTCACTAAAAGAGTCACAGGCCTAAAGCAGATGCCGTATGCTGACCATCTAAAAAAGCTCCAGCTATGTCGCATATCATCTACTCAGAGGCGATCTCTGCTTAACATACAAGGCCATATCAAACCCAGAGCTGTTGGACATGCTACACTTAAAGAAATCCCAATCCCTCAGAGCCACACACTCCAGGGATCTATACTTGTCATCACAATGAACAAAACATGCTGGAGGGATAGGTTCATGACCCAGAGAGTCCCCAGACTCTGAAATAGATTGCCCATACATGTCAAGCAGAGCGCCTCATTGGCCCTCTTCAAAAGGAACCTTGATGATTGGATGGGAGATAGGAAATTCACCCTGGGGATCATGTCAGTCACCCTGCTAGACAGGTGTCCAGGGAAGTAAATACTGTGGGAAGAAATAGCCAAGGAATTGTTATGGCAATGTTTGTATAGGCCTTAGGGCCAATAGCCTAGTACCAACCTATGAACCTATGAGCAACAGCTGCTAATTTCTTCTTTAAGTTTCACATTCTTCTTAGATCTTTTAAGCAGTTCTATTCAGTAACAAACATCTAATGTTAATTCTTTCAAATAATATGCCCAGTTAATATGTATAGTTAAAGTTAATAGCATGGCGGTAATGGAGAATACTGGACTGAGCATAACTCTCATCTATGAATATGACCATGAGTTAAGTTCAGTCCAGTCCAGTGTTCTCCATTATCACCAGTAAGTGAACGTGCAAATTTGATATTTGTAACATGCCTGTTAGATCTAAGTTTTAAGCTGTGGTGTACTTTATCAAAATGTTATAAGCAGGTGATTGTACTGATAACATAGGCTACTAAATTGTACATTTATTTATTTATTTTATTTATTTATTTTATTTTACATTTGTTGACCGGGTTAGTCCAGCTGGATACATATCCATTTTCAGCAGAGGCCCGGGGAGAAGAGCTCCTCCAGAGTACAGAACAATATTTTACTTAAATCAAAAAATAAAACAATTCAAAGTTTAACAGGTGGAAGTACCATATAAACTTAAGCTATTTTATGCATGAAAGAACATATTGGAGTAAGTAGTTTAGTAAATAAGGAAATGTGTACAGTTCAAAACACATTTGAATGTAGTATCTTATGTTAAGTATATATGTTAACATAGTAGGGAGACTGAGAGTCATATTATGATATAAAAGAGAGTCTAATCAATTGAAAGGCAAGATATAATTCTGGTTTTCATTAGGCAGTTAGAATATACAGTCATTAAGACTTAGTAACTTAGTGAGAAGAAGACATGAGAGGTTAGTCTGGGTTCAGACAGGTGCATAGCCAATGTGATTTAAGGTAGGTTTTAAGCCTGATTTTAAATTGTGTTAGTGAAGGAAGGGAGGTCAGGTCACTGGGGAGAGAGTTCCAGGTTTTACCTACGGTATTAGAGAACAGAGAGTCCCCTGCCTTATTGTAGGTTTTGCGTATTTGTACTAGTATTTTGCTAGATGAGCGCAGGGTCTTAAGGTTGCTGTAGGGGGTGATAAGGTTGGTAAGAATTGGTGTGTTGTTAGGCTGATACAGGATTTTATAGGCAAATGTTAATTGTTTAAATAGAAGTAGATTAGGTAACTCTAGCCAACCTAGATTTTGATAATTAATACAGTGATGGGTCCTAAATGTAGAGCCTGTCGCAAATCTCGCAATATTGTTGTAGGAGACAGCCAGTTTGTTCATGTTGTTTTTTGAGAGGTTAGTATATATAGGGGAGGCATAGAGGAGGGTAGAGATTAAGTGGGTCTGGGCAATAGTAGATCTTGCTAGTGGGGTAAGAAAGGATTTGATTCTATAGAGGGAGCCTAGTTTTTTGTTAACTGTTTTTATGGTATTGTTAATGTGGCCTTCAAAGTTAAGGTTATTGTCAATTAGAACCCCTAGGAGTTTTGTGGTAGAGTCGGGGGATATGATGGTTCCATTGGTAGATGTGACAGTAAAGTGTAGAGGTGTGGCCCTGTGGGTGGGAGTAAAAAGTAGAAGTTTGTTTTTTTTGGGGATTTAGGATGAGGCACTGATGTTGCAGCCATTCCTCAACTATGTTAAACACTTTTTGGGTGAGAGATTGAAGGTCTGCTGGAGTTGGGGCCGAGCATATTAATGTGGAGTCATTGGCATATTGTATTAAGGAAGCTTGAAGAATAACAGTATACAGGTCATTGATGAAAATAGAGAATAGAAGTAGTCCAAGTATAGAACCTTGGGGGACACCTAGTGCAATGGGGAGATGGGGAGATAGGTTGTTCTCCTACATAACTGCTTGTTGCCTATTGCTTAAGTAGGATTGAAACCATTGTATGGTAAGTGTATCAAGAGATAGATTTTTCAGTGTGTTTATGAGAAGTTGGTGGTTAACCATGTCGAAGGCTTTGGAGAGTTCTATAAAGAGGGCTGAGGATAGAGTGTTGCTATTGCGATTTTTATTTATACAGTCGGAGAAGGATAAAAGGGCAGTAGTAGTACTGTGAAATGGCCTGAAGCCGTGTTGGCAGTTAGCTAATAAGTTGTTATCTATTAGGTGTTTTAACAGTTGCATATGAATGCATTTATCCATGATTTTTGCCAGAGGAGATAGTATGGCAATTGGTCTGTAATTGGATAGTTCCCTAGAATTTCCACCCTTATGAAGGGGGATAATGTGTGCAATCTTCCAAATGGAAGGAATTGCACCCTCAGAGATTGTTCTGTTAATCAGAATGGAAACTGGGTAGGCTATGGCATTTGCTGCTTTTTGTAGATATTCTGCAGGAAGGAGATCTGCAGCAGTGGTGGTAGGTTTGAGTTTTTGCAAAAGGGTATGGATAAGGGATGTAGGGATGGGTTTGAGATGAAATGAGGGAGGTAAGGTAGTATTAGAGGGTGATATAGGTGAGCTGTTGGGAGATAGTTGATTGGCAAGAGACTGAATGGTCTCAGCGAAGAAGGTATTAAAGGTTCTTGCAATTTGCTTTGGATTGTCCTGGTCAGTACCTACAGGGGGGGGGGGGCTGACAGTATGGCCTGGGTGTAAGAGTGTATTTATACCTGCCCAAAATTTTTGGGGTTTACTTTGCTGGGTATTTTGGAGTTGAATGTAGTACTTTCTTTTATCTGACAGTATTGCTTTTTTTGTGTCATTTCTTAGCTGTCTGAACTTTATGTGATCTTCTTGGTTTTTAGTAGTACGCCATTTGGTCCAGATTTTATTTCTGAGTAGCATTTTTGTTTTGTCTCTTTTGAGAGCCAGGGGGCAGGTTTGTTCCTAGTTTTAATGGTCCTTTTTGGAGCATGGAGGTCAAGAATATTTAGAAATTTACTATTAAAGTAGATTACTGCTTCTTCTAGGATTAGACTTTTGAGGGGTGACCAGTTGCATGCTTTAAGTTCATTTTGGAAAATATCAGGGTTAAAATTTTTATTACTCCTAATTGTTCTATAGTTAATTGGATTTGGGATATCAGTCTTGAATCTGATTATGAAGGTGAGTGCATGGTCGCTTATATCCTCAGGGAGAGTCCCTACTTTATAACTTTGGTGATGTCTATTTATTAGTATCTAATCTAGGGTGCTTTCATTGTTATTGTGTTTATTGGTCCTTGTGGGGGAACTTATAGTTTGAGTAAACCCATGTAGGTTAAGATGGGTAGAGGGCTGTTCAGAAGTCCAGCTTTTCCAATTAATATTAAAGTCTCCGAGTACTATTGTTTATTGGGGATAATTGGCTGATAGCCAATTTAGGATATTTTCTAGGATATTAGAGTTATTCCCTGGGGGAAGGTACACAGCAATAATATATATGGATTTATGGTTATTGAGTTGGAGTTTGGAGATAAGCATTTCTTCATTACTAGCTAGAGGGGGCTTAGAGTCAATAGAGGTTACTTGTAGTCCAGACTTGTATAGTATAGCTATTCCACCTCCCTTTTTAGCTAATCGGTCTAGTCTTAAGATGCTATATCCTGGTGGAGTAAATTCGTTATCTTGTATAGATGGTTTGAGCCAAGTTTCCATAAGACACAGGATATCAAATGAATGCACGTCCATGAGAGCATGTATTTGGGCAACCTTTTTATTTATGCTTCTTATGTTAAGATGGGCTATTAATAGTGAGTTGGGAGGTCTGATAAGGGACTGGGTAGTAGTGGGAGTTGCTGTATGGGTCACTCTAGAATGTGTAGAGTTTGGGCATGGATTGCGTTGGATATCTCCATCTATTACTGATTGGAGTTGATTGCTAAGTGTAAGTTGCAGGTGTTTACATATAAGGAACAGAGATTTTTTAGCTTTAGGCCTATAGTATTTGATGTGATTTAGTCTGTGATATTTTGCTGATAGGTAGGCTAATGTACTAGGTGTGTTTGAATGTGTTTGGTTGTAAGCTATGGGTGTTGAGGAGGTTTGCTTTGTTGGGTAGTAAAGGTTTATGTGGTGGAGATGTTCATAGAATGTAAGTAGATAAAGTTTAATAAGAATAGGTATAAAGGAGGATAGAAGTAGGAGTTTCTGATGGGGATAGGTAGATAACAGTGACATAGTGGCAGGGTTGAAAATAGAGTAATGATAAGATAAGTAAGTTGGATAATGTAGGTGAATCTTGGGTGTGGAGGTTCTGGCACTTTAAGGGGTGGGATGCTATGATTGGTGGTTATTGAAGGGGTGTGGTTTGTGTGATTAAATGGAGCACTGGGGGCAGGTGGGAATTGGGGGCAGGGTAGGGGAGCGGAGTGAGCCCACAGGGTGAATGGAGCGGGATAGAGCCAGTGAAGAAGAAGGACCCCAGGAACAATCAGTGAAATGCTGACTACTGAGGTAAGGTGAAGATGTGACTGGAGGAGAGTGAGTAGTTGTAAGAATAGAGGAGTGAGCAGGACTGGGATAGCAAAGAAAAGTACAAGCCAAATGTATGATAATATGTGTATCAGAACAATGAGATAGTTTTGTAGGGCAAATCCTTAGGAAAAGGATGCTATCCAGTGGAAAAGGATAGAATAGAAACAAACTTTCCTAGTGTACTTTCAGGTCTAGGAGTAGAGGAGGGGAACAGAACTCAGCAGCTTAGATAACTTGTAGGTAATGTGATGAGGTTAGGGAGAAAGGATTAGAATAGCGTGAGTGTGCTGGCTGACCTGGCTAGGGAGCAGTCCTCAGTTACATGGCATTATATAGTTCAAGTATAGTAATAACTACAGTCGTTATAACACATACTTTCTTGGTTCCTTGTGAGTTAGAGGCTTAGGGAGAGGAATGGCTCTATCCTT
The DNA here is from genome assembly GCF_019279795.1 of Protopterus annectens. NCBI lineage: Eukaryota > Metazoa > Chordata > Ceratodontiformes > Protopteridae > Protopterus > Protopterus annectens. Next base: position 567,200,089 of record NC_056737.1, read on the forward strand.
TAGTTCAGGTAGAGACCAATTATCTTAGCATAAGGTTTAGATCTTGGCTTTCAGGCAGGACAGATTCTCATTCACTAGTTCAGGGCAAGCAGGGTGGAGTGTTTCTTGGTTCCTTGTGAGTTAGAGGCTTAGGTAGAGGATTGGCTCTATCCTTTAGTTCAGGTAGAGACCAATTGTCTTTGCATAAGGTTTAGATCTTGGCATTCAGGCAGGACAGATTCTCATTCACTAGTCATAGTTTGGCATAGGCATAGGCATATTTAGTCATAGTTTACTGTAGATGTGCATATCTACAGGTGGTTCATTTTTTTCTAGTGCTAATTTAAATAATACAGTTTATAAATATGTCTTCCTCAAACAGTTATGCAATGCAAACAAAGGTGTTCAGGTATTATCTGCAGTGTCCTTGATAATGAGTCTCCTTATCAGCACAATTTAAGGGAAGATTGTCTTTACTTGCTTGGGATATCAACCAGAGGCAGATGTCAATGATTTCAAAGCAGTTTGTTGGATGTTTTAGAGTCTGAGGATAGGGAGACATCTCAATTTACTGTCACTGCATATACATTTATAGATGTTTTGAGTAAAGTTGCATTTTTTTATGATATTTTAAATATCACTTGATTAGACACAGCTCCTGGGCTGAATCTGAAAAAGGTCCACTGAGATCAGTGCTTTACCCCAAAAAACAAATACAAATAAATAAATAAATCTCAGTTCTATGAAAAATGCTGCTGCCAGCTTCACATGAGCAAGTAGAAATAACTCTGTTAATGTGAAAAATGAAAATGTACTCCTCTCTGACATAATTTCATCAGCCTCTGATCTTGATTCAACTTTTACCTCTTTCCTTATTAATAAACTGGTGACATCTGGAGAAAAGGTGGTGAATTACACTTAACAAATAATGACAATAATAGAGTTACAAACTTCTTTTACTTCAGAATATTATATATATATATATATATATATATATATATATACTTAACTTTCTAGACTTTTATTGTAGTTCTCAGATCACCGTCACTTTTCAAATATTTAGAAGTCTTTAACTTTGCTCCTTTTTCTTTTTGTGTAAATAAAATGCTTGACAACAGTTTTGTGTTACACTCATAATCAAACCGTGAATACGTTTACAATAGAAAAAAATGTGAAAGCTAAGCTTTTATGATTGAAGATACTGTTAGATATCCTGGTAACCATCATTTTAAGTAGCTATGGGCAATAAAGAATAACTATTTTAGATGTCTGAACAGCATTAACAGAGAACACTAGCGACTGTGATTTGAAATGTTAGGACAGTAACATGTATGTGCAAAACTATGCTTCTGCAGTAAAATTTCAAATGTCATGGAAAAGCACTATCTTAGTCCAGTGCTCTCCATCATCATCAATAGCACTACAGCATAAGCTATTAACATGTAAAATGTAAGCACATAGTATGTTATAGCATGTGAGCATTAAACATTACTATAGCTTTTGTCTTACCAATTCTTCGCTCCTAAGAAAAGAAAAGAGGTGTTATTTTTCAGTAGATTTGTCAAATATATACTTGAGAGGAAAAAATAGAAAGTTCTTTTCTACTTTCACAGACATCAGTGATGAACGTTGACCTAGATTTTCTTCAGGACAGTTCAAGGTGGGAGGAATCCAGCATTCTGAAGAAATGAGACATTCTTTTGTTCTCAGGGTTTCTCTCTAGGTGTCAGTTGTTTCATAAATGACCTGTGAAAGCAATGTGTTACACAGGAACAAAGAAAACAAAATCACCAGCAATTTAACACTTCTAATAAGCATATTACTCAAATCTGGCAGTCAGTTAACCCAGCAATGCACATACTAAGCAAAGTTGAACCAATAAAATAAAAACCTTAACTTATATAGCTTTAAAATTACCAAAATGACATTCTCATACAGGAAGCATTTGTTTTACATTTTGAAACACAATTATAGGTTTAGTTAAATGAAATGTATTAAGCCTTTAACTGCAAATATAGTAAAACAGTAAAACTAACCCTTCATATTCCTCATCATGAAAAATGTTTTAGCTTAAATACATACTTACATATGTTTTGAAGCTTAAAGTCCAGTACAAACCTTGTACTTAAAGAGCAAATCTATTGCTTCATAAAATAATAGTCCTGCAATCAGAGAATGAGAGTCACATGTTTTTACACTTTTTAGTTTTCCAAGAATTCAGCTCTCTCTTTCTCTTCAGAAATATACTGTTCACTCAATTTCTTCAGTATTATTAAGGATGTTATTGCTGTTAACAAAAGTTGATGCCTCATCCAGTATGTTACATATTTTGGCTTCTTCAGAAAGGAATACTTAGATTTTTGCAGGAACACCAAAGTGGTTTAAATATTGTTTTTCTAAGCTCCTTGATTAGTGGTAAACATAAATGTACTTTGTTGGAACAATCACTGTCAAATCTGACTACATGTTCACTCATTTTAATAGGTGGGCTGGACCATGCTGATTTTAATATTTGAGCTTTTTCTAAGCTAGATGTGAACTTAACTATAATTGAGCATGGTGGTGAGTTTTTCTTTTTAGAATGTACTCTCAGGGATTTATGTGCTCTTTTATTTATTTTTATTTATTTATTTATTTACATTTGTTGACCGGGAGTGTCCGACAGGGTGTAGGTCCATTTTCAGCGGAGGCCCGGAGAGAAAAGCTCCACAGTTAAAATAAACAGACAGTAGTTACATTGGATTACATAGCGATTAACAATTTGATTAACATAGCAATTAATTACAAACATATTTACAGATGAAGAACATAGTACATCAGTAGACAACTAGAATGTTTATCTGCGAAGTACATAACAGACATTGACAAATGTTAAGTTCCTGCTGTATAAGTACTAGGCTTATGAGCATCTGAGCTTGCTTTAATCAAGGTAGTTAGTGGGGTGGAAAGAAAGGTAGTGGTTGGATGGGGTGGGTGATATTAGAATGGGAGTTGCAAGGGCATAGCCAGCATGTTTTTAGGTGCACTTTTAGTAAAGTTTTGAAGTGGGTGCATGATGGTATGGAGGTAATTGTGTGCGGGAGGGAGTTCCATAATTTGGCTATGGCGCAAGAGAATAGTGCTTCACTAGCAGAGTTATTGGCTTCAGTGATGTGGAAGTGATTTGTGTTGCTGGATCTTATTGGTCTGGTTATACGATAGGGTTGGAGTAGATTCTGGAGGGATGGGACATTCAGTGGATGGTTTACTAGTTTGTGGGCAAGTGAGAGTTGATACCATTGAAGGAGGTGAGGGAGTTCAAGCCAGCCCAGTTCAGCAAGTGAGAGACAGTGGTGACTATGGTAGGATGCCCCTGTGGCAAATTTGGCAATTTTGTTGTAGCAGGTCTCTAGCTTGTTTAGATCGCATTGCCTTAGGTTGGTATATATTGGAGAGGCATAAAGTGGGGTAGAGATAAGGTGGGAATTTGCTATTGAAATCTTTGCTGCTTTGGTGGGAAGTTGCTTATTTCTATATAATGCTCCTATTTTTTTTTGTGGACTTTTTTATGGTAATGGATATGTGAATATCAAATTTTAGTTTATTGTCTATTTCCACTCCTAGCAATTTGGTGTGTTCACTTGGGTATATAGTGGTGTCTTTTGCTGTGATGTTAAAGTGAGAGTTGTTTTGAGTATGTTTGGTGGGTTGGAAGATGAGTAGTTTAGTTTTGTTTGGGTTGAGTATTAATTGGGCATCGGATAAAGTTTCAACAGAGGAAAAGGCTTCCTGTGTGACTTTTGCAGTTTGGGTAGGGACTGGGCTGAGCAGATGATGGTTGAGTCATCTGCGTATTGTATGAGTGTGCCATGTTTGGTGGCAGAGGCTAGATTATTGGTGAAAACAGAGAAGAGTAAGGCTCCAAGGATAGATCCTTGGGGAACCCTTATGGAGATAGGTAGTTGGGGAGATATGTCATTCTGCCATACAACAGATTGTTGGCAGTCAGACAGGTAACTCTGAAACCAGTTGGTGACTGATTGAGAGAAGGATAGGTTACTGAGGACAGAGATGAGTTGTTTGTGTGGGACCATGTCAAATGCTTTAGATAGGTCTAGGAAAGCAGCAGAGGAGAGATAGCCATTGTTTTTATGCTGAAGGATAGTGTTAGTAAAGGAGAGTAAGGCAGTGGTGGTGCTATGGTTTGGTCGGAAACCATGCTGAGTATTGGAAAGGAGGTTGTTAGTAAGGAGGTAGTCTGAGACCTGAGAGTGAATGCATCTTTCTAGTATTTTGGAGAGTGGAGAGAGAATAGCTATGGGGCGGTAATTGGTTAGTTCTGTGAAGGGGCCACCTTTGTGGAGAGGAATTATATGTGATAATTTCCACAGTGTGGGAACGTAACTTTTTGACAGAGATCCATTAATTAAGATGGATACTGGGTAGGCCAGAGGATCAGCTGTGATTTGTAGGTATTCACTTGGGAGGTTGTCTGCTGCTAATTTGGTGGGCTTAAGTTTAGTTAAGAGTTTTTTTATGTTGGAAGTAGGCATAGGAGAAAATGAGAAGGCAGTGGGGAGATTATTAGTTGAAGGTGTGGTTGGTTGTGTTGTTTAGCTAGTGATAGTATGGTTTGTTTGAAGTGTGTGTTGAATGAGGTAGCAATATTTTCAGAGGAGTGAGGGATGTTAGGATGAGGGGTACTGACTTTACCTGGGTGGAGGGTAGAGTTTATGGAGGACCAGAATTGTTTGGGGCTGTGTTGGGAGGAGTCTAGGGGAGACTGGTAGTATTGTAATTTGTCCTGTTTTATTAGCTTTTTGACTCTATTGTGTAGTTCTAGGAATTTCTGTCTAGTTGAGGGGGTTTTGGTTTTGCACCAGTGCTCACAGGCTTTATCCCTGTTTTTCATTTCTGACTTAGTGGTTTTCTGTAGCCATGGGGAGGGTTGTGCTTTGGTTCTGGAAAGTCTTATGGGGGCATGGCAATTAAGGATGCTCAGGAAGGTAGTATTAAAACATTCAACTGCGTCATCAAGACTGAGGTACTTTAGAGGATGTCAGTTGAATTCTTTTAGGGATGAGATGAATGTGAGTGGGTTAAAGTTTAGTTTTTTATGTATTTGACGGTAGATGACAGGTTTAGCTTGGTATAGGTATTTTTTTGAGTAGGAATGTTGGGGAGTGATCACTGAGGCTGATAAGCAGCCTGTTATATATGACTGGGGGCTCTTACTGACTAGTTTCCAATCTAGGGTAGTGTGCTTGCTGGAGTTTTTATTTATCCTGGTTGGTGACTGGACTAGTTGGGTGAAGCCATGAAGGTTTACATGATGGGTTGGATGGTTGCCAGAACAGGATTGCCAGTAAATATTGAAATCACCTAAAATTATAGTTTCTTGGGGGAGATGGTGGGTAGACGAGCTGAGGAGGTTTTCTAGTGGAGGGATGTTTTGGCCAGGTGGGAAGTAGCATCCAATTATGTTGATGGTTTTGTGTTGATTTATTTTGAGGTTAGTATATATTATTTCTTCATTGCCTATTTGTGGATCTGATGATTTTAAGATCTGGATGTTTAGATGTTGTTTAAATATTATAGCTACACCACCTCCTTTATTGTTTAGCCAGTGTACTCTTAGTATTCTGCAGATGCCGCGGTGGTATGGCGGTAGCATGTTACCTCACAGCAAGAGGTTCTCCTGTTCAATTCTTGGCTAGGCCTGGGAGTGCCCTCTGTGTGGAGTCTGCATGTCCTCCCTGTGGTTGGGTAGTGTTCGAAAGACATGCGTGCGTAAATGGACATGCCTTCGTTGAAGGTTGGGCGTCGAGCTGGCACCTCGGCGTTTCATAAAAATCTACTGACAATCATTAGCAGACCCAAGGTCTGCTGTGGCGACCCCTTACTAGGAAAAGACAAAAGACAAATAACAACAACTCTTAGTATGCTGTAACTGGTAGTGAGTATTTGCTCAGTGGTATTGTGAGGATTTAGCCAGGTTTCTGTCAGGATGACTATATCTAGGGAGTACAAGTCTATGGTGGCATGCAGTTCATGGACTTTGTTGGATATACGTCTAATATTTAGGCTTAGTAGAAAGAAGTCACTTAGCTTTCTATTGGCTGCAATATGGGAGATGTTGTGGTTTCTAGTCTGATTATTAGGATTGGGGTTGGAGATGGTAGGGTCAGGGTTGGGGTGGATGTCTCCACTTAGGGCTAGTTTTGATATGCATGAGGTTATTAGGTTTCTGAGTTTTGAATCTGTCTGTTTAACAGGGAAACTTTATGATTGTGCTCTGTAGTTAATAGGTATGGTAAAAGGATTACTATGTTAAGTTGCAGGGATGCTTTATATTTGAGTAATATAGTTGGTAGAATATGTGGGGGTGCATAGGGATGGTTCTTGAGCTGGTGGGAGGGGAGCTGAGTGAGGGGGAGACATGAGTGGTGGTGTGACCGTGGCATCTGCAGAATACTGTACAGTGGTAGTGGTTGAGTGGGGGAATGATGGAGCTTTGGTAGGATGTAAGATATGCAAGGAGAGTGTATGCAGTGAGCATAGGTAAGGTATGCTTGTACATGTTAGTTGAGGAGGTGTGATAGTAGTGGGAAGATGGAGGAGGTAGTGTTGGGTTAGCCCTGTGGTTGGCTATTGGAAATATGGGTGGGGGGGTCTGTGAGTGTAATAAAGGTAGGAACACTGGGGGTGGGAAGTAATAGAGAACAGGGTGGGGAGAGAAGTGGGTAGAGACCCTGTTAGTAGCTCTTATGAGGGGGCTGGAAACAATCAAGTAACAGAGTAAACTGATAAATGAACATATGATAGTGACAAAGGGTGCCTGCCACAGGTAATATTTATTAACTTTGGGATTGGCTTAAGGTAATAAACAGGGAAGGGGGAGGGGAAGAACAAAGGTGTGAGCAGGCAGTTCTTTTGTACTGCTGCTAATGAGCCAAAGCAAAGACAAGTTTGTGTTTAAGAAACAATCAGAATTGACCAAGGACTGCTCTGAAAATGTAAGTCATTTCTTAAGCATTTCTCAGTTGGAAAAACAGGATAACCTTGTATCAGTAGGCTGCTGTGGTCTCAGTTTAAATTAACAAACACACAGTATTGATCAGTTATGGATACTATTTGCTAACAGAAGGGAATAAGAGAGAAAGTGGAAGATGAGTGTGTGTGTGTGTGGGGGGGGGGGGGCTTTGGGGGTGCTGCTTACAAGCCAAAGCAGAGTGCTCTCCAGGGGAAAAATGAATATTGGCTCAAACAGGTAGACACATACTCAAACGTAACTTTAGCTGTTTGCAGACAGTTCAGACCCAGACTGTGCTTTTCTTATAAGAATGATAAAGGTGGTCCCACAGTTGAATACTTAAAAGTGGTGTTACCTCTAGAAAAGAAGTGTTCAGAGAGGAGTAAGCACTTTTGAGATGGTAAAGATATATCATAAAGATTACAAAAAACAAACTGAGCATATAGCTACTGCATACAGGAAAATATGTCTTGAACCAACTACTGGTATATGGAGATACTGAGCACATTGGAAAAACATCTGTTAGAAGAAACCTCATCAGACAGTTATGCAGTCACTGATAAAAATATAGTGAGCAACACTCTGTCTTGCGTCTCTAATGTGATTCTATCCACCAGTAACAGCACAATTATATAGAAATGATTAGACACCAGTATGAGCTGTCTACACATAACACATTTACATAAATAACAGTAGAGAACAAGGTGCAGCTATGCAAATTGACCATACTATTATACTAAACACAACCTGGTCCAGACAAAATTCTAGCATGCCATAGTAACTTCCAATAATAAAGCATAAATCATATTAGATGTCTAACACAATTCAACATAAATGAACATATACAGTTGTAAAATGTCTAACACAATTCACCATAAATCGGCATATACAGTTGTAAAACACTTACTGAAGAGACACTGAGCTCCTCATGGGGCCTGTAGCAGAGTGGATTGTAATTTTAAAAATGGTGCCTGCCACAGGTAATATTTATTAACTTTGGGATTGACTTAAGTTAATAAACAGGGAAGGGGGAGAGGGAGAACAAGGGTGTGAGCAGGCAGTTCTTTAGTACTGCTGCTAATAAGCCAAAGCAAAGACAAGTTTGTGTTTAAGAAACAATCAGAATTGACCAAGGACTGCTCTGAAACTGTAAGTCATTTCTTAACCAATTCTCAGGTGGAAAAACAGGATAACCTTGTATCAGTAGGCTACTGTGGTCTCAGTTTAAATTAAGAAACACACATAGGAAATCGATGCTCCACACCTATGGTCACCCCCTCATTAGTCAGGTCTAACCATAAGCTAATCACCCTTAACATCCACATCTCACCCTCACCCTCCAGTAAGGAAACCTCCATAAAAAAATTCTCTAAAGCCAACTTCATGCTACTCAAGTCAGAAGTGACAAACTTCATGCCACCCATGCAGACGGGAACTGAAAGTTCAACTGCAGAATCCTATACTAAGGCACTGTCCAAGCATATCCACTCATGCATGAATTGTGCCATTCCAAATAGAACCAAGATGCTCTCATCCAAAAAAAGGAAGCCAATCTGGTGGTCTCCTGCTATAAACAAACTTTACAACAAAAGGAAGAAACTGTTGCAGAGGAAAGTCCCAGGATGCAAAAAACTCCCTTACCAGCCTCAGTAAGAAACTGAGATCCCTCATAAAATCCTCCGAAGCTAGTTACGAAAATAAAATTGCCAAAGATTCCAAAGACAACCACAAGGCATTCTATAACTATGCCAAGAATCTAAATGGCAATGCTCAGATCTGCTCTGAGCTAAAACAGAATGGCATTAAATATACTGATCCCAATGATATTGCCAATATCCTGGCAGATTGATTCAGTAGCAACTTTACCCCCTCTCACCCCCTAAATGGCCTATCTCAATACCTGCAGATTGACAAATTCCGGTAATAATGGCCACACAGGTAAAAAATGCACTCTCCAAAGCTAAGAATACAGCATCTATGGGACCAGATGACATCGTGGGCTGTGTACTACATGAACTACAATATGACTTGGCACCTCACCTAAGTGTCATGTTTAATCATAGCCTCACCTCAGCTTTCGTGCCCATTGAGTGGCACAGAGCTACAGTTATCCCACTCCACAAGGGGGGATCCACCTTGGATCCCAGAAACTACCATCCCATCAGTCTGTCGAGCCTTTTCTGCAAGGCCACGGAGCGTATTGTCATGGAACTTATAAACAAAGACATTGGCAACCTTCAAACACTGAACCCCACCCATTTTGGGTTTGTGAAGGGCCAATCTTGTTTCCTGAATCTGATTGACTTCTTCGAATCATTCTCCAGAGCCATGGAAAAGGGTAAGGTGGTCCACTCAGCCTGTCTAGACTTTGCCAAGGCCTTTGACACCATCCCCCACTCTCGAATCATAGATAAACTTACTAAGCTGGGCGTTAATCTCTATGTCACCCAATGGGTTGCTAACTGGCTTACTGATAGAACCCACACTGTAAAGGTAGCTGACTCTAAATCCAGCTCCAGCCAAGTGGAGTACCTCAGGGTTCAGTCTTGGGACCGCTCTTGTTTGGCATCTACTTCTCTAAAGTACAGGCCAACACTAAGGGACTCAGGCTAACAAAGTTTGCAGATGACTGCAAACTGGGAGCCATTATTGAATCCCCAAATGATGTGGATACTCTACAAAAGGGCCTTACAGGAACAGATGCTTGGTGCCAGAGCCATGGGCTCAAGCTCAATGCCAGGAACTGTGTAGTTATCCCCATTTGGGGAAAAAACATGTACCCATGAATTACCATATAGGTGGCAGTACAATAACCTCTGAAAGTGTGATAAGAGACTTAGGGACACAGGTGGACAGTGGTCTCACCTTCAATAACCACATTGCCACAACAGTCAGGAAATCCTTCTATGTGGCACACCTGATCAAGGGCTTTTCATCCAGAAAAAAGGAGGTCATTGTTGCATTGTACTCATCCCTCATTAGACCCATTATAGAATACAACGCCCCGTTTGGTATGTACCTCTCAAGACATCTGCAACAATTGGAAAGGCCACAAAAATACCTCACTAAAAGAATCAGAGTTCTAAAGCAGATGCCCTATGCTGACCGCCTTAAAATACTCCAGCTATACTCTGCCGCATATTGTTTACTCAGAGGCGATCTCTGCTTAACATACAAGGCCATGTCAAACCCAGAGCTGTTGGACATGCTACACTTAAAAAAAATCTCAATCCCTCAAAGCCGCACACTCCAGGGATCTAAACCTTGTCATCACAATAAACAAAACATGCTGGAGGGACAGGTTCCTGACCCAGAGACTCCCCAGACTCTGGAATAGATTTCCCATACATGTCAAGCAGAGTGCCTCTTCAAAAGAAACCTTGCCGATTGGATGGGAGAAAGGAAATTCACTGCAGGGATCATGTCAGTCACCCTGCTAGACAAGGGTCCAGTGTAGTAAATAGTGTGGGAAGAAATAGCCAGGGAATTGTTATGGCTAGGCTTGTATAGGCCCTATGGATAATAGCCTAGTACCAACCTATGAACATGTTATGGATACTATTTGCTAACAGAAAGGAATAAGAGAGAAAGTGGAAGATGAGTGCGTGTGTGTGTGTGGGGGGGGGGGGTGCTGCTTACAAGCCAAAACAGAGTGCTCTCCAGGGGAAAAATGAATATTGGCTCAAACAGGTAGACACATACTCAAAGGTAACTTTAGCTGTTTGCAGACAGTTCAGACCCAGACTGCGCTTTTCTTATAAGAATGATAAAGGTGGTACCACAGTTGAATACTTAAGAGTGGTGTTATCTCTATAAAAGAAGTGTTCAGAGAGGAGTAAGCACTTTTGAGATGGTAAAGATATATCATAAAGATTACAAAAAACAAGCTGAGCAAATAGCTACTGCTTACAGGAAAATATGTCTTGAACCAACTACTGGTATATGGAGATACTGAGCAAATTGGAAAAACATCTGTTAGAAGAAACCTCATCAGACAGTTAAGCAGTCACAGATAAAAATATAGCGAGCAGCACTCTGTCCTTGGTCTCTAATGTGATTATATCCACCAGTAACAGCACAATTATATAGAAATGATTAGACACCAGTATGAGCTGTCTACACACAACACATTTACATGAATAACATTAGAGAACAAGGTGCAGCTATGCAAATAGACCATACTATTATACTAAAAACAACCTGGTCCAGACAAAATTCTAGCATGCCATAGTAGCTTCCAATAATAAAGCATAAATCATATTAGATGTCTTACACAATTCAACATAAATGAACATATACAGTTGTAAAATGTCTAACACAATTCACCATAAATAGGCATATACAGTTGTAAAACACTTACTGGAGAGACACTGAGCTCCTCATGGAGCCTGTAGCAGAGTGGATTGTAATTTTAAAAATGGTGCCTGCCACAGGTAATATTTATTAACTTTGGGATTGACTTAAGTTAATAAACAGGGAAGGGAGAGAGGGAGAACAAAGGTGTGAGCAGGCAGTTCTTTTGTACTGCTGTTAATGAGCCAAAGCAAAGACAAGTTTGTATTTAAGAAACAATTAGAATTGACCAAGGACTGCTCTGAAACTGTAAGTAATTTCTTAACCAATTCTCAGGTGGAAAAACAGGATAACCTTGTATCAGTAGGGTACTGTGGTCTCAGTTTAAATGAACAAACACACAGTATTGATCAGTTATGGATACTATTTGCTAACACAAGGGAATAAGAGAGAAGGTGGAAGATGAGTGTGTGTGTTGGGGGGGCTGCTTACAAGCCAAAGCAGAGTGCTCTCCAGGGGAAAAATGAATATTGGCTCAAACAGGTAGACACATGCTCAAAGTTAACTTTAGCTGTTTACAGACAGTTCAGACTTGGACTGCACTTTTCTTATAAGAATGATAAAGGTGGTACCACAGTTGAATACTTAAGAGTGGTGTTAGGTCTAGAAAAGAAGAGTACAGAGAGGAGTAAGCACTTTGAGATGGTAAAGATATACTATAAAGATTACAAGAAACAAACTGAGCAAATAGCTACTGCATACAGGAAAACATGTCTTGAACTATCTACTAGTATATGCAGATACTGAGCTAAATGGAAAAACATCTGTTAGAAGAAACCTCATCAGACAGTTATGCAGTCACAGATAATAATATAGCGAGCAACACTCTGTCCTGGGTCTCTAACGTGATTCTATCCACCAGTAACAGCACAATTATATAGAAATAATTAGACACCAGTATGAGCTGTCTACACACAACACATTTACATGAATAACATTAGTGAACAAGGTGCAGCTATGCAAATAGACCATACTATTATACTAAAAACAACTTGGTGCAGACAAAATGCTAGCATGCCATAGTAACTTCCAATAATAAAGCACAAATCACATTAAATGTCTAACACAATAGAACATAAATGAACATATACAGTTGTAAAATGTCTAACACAATTCAACATAAATAGGCATATACAGTTGTAAAACACTTACTGGAGAGACACTGAGCTCCTTATAGGGCCTGTGGCAGAGTGGATTGTAGTTTTAAAAATGGTGCCTGCCACTGGTAATATTTATTAACTTTGGGATTGGCTTAAGGTAATAAACAGGGAAGGGGGAGGGGTGAACAAGGGTGTGAGCAGGCAGTTCTTTAGTACTGCTGCTAATGAGCCAAAGCAAAGACAAGTTTGTGTTGAAGAAACAATCAGAATTGACCAAGGACTGCTCTGAAACTGTAAGTCATTTCTTAACCATTTTTCAGGTGGAAAAACAGGATAAACTTGTATCAGTAGGCTACTGTGGTCTCAGTTTAAATTAACAAACACACAGTATTGATCAGTTATGGATACTATTTACTAACAGAAGGGAATAAGAGAGAAAGTGGAAGATGAGTGTGTGTGTGTGTGGGGGGGGGGGGGAGTGCTTACAAGCCAAAGCAGAGTGCTTACAAGCCAAAGCAGAGTGCTCTCCAGGGGAAAAATGAATATTGGCTCAAACAGGTAGACACATACTCAAAGTTAACTTTAGCTGTTTGCAGACAGTTCAGGCCCAGACTGCGCTTTTCTTATAAGAATGATAAATGTGGTACCGCAATGGAATACTTAAGAGTGGTGTTAGGTTCAAAGTTAACTTTAGCTGTTTGCAGACAGTTCAGACCCGGAATTGTTTTAATTTCAAAAGATAAAGTTTCAGGTAGATTTAATTTTTTATCTAGCCAGGTAGTTAAGAAGACATTTATCATACTGTTTCTCTACTTTTCAGATATATCATAGATTCAAATGCTACTTTGTCTCATTCTTTTTTCTAAACCATCATTTTTTTTTCTGAGCCAGTTATTTTCTTTTAAAAAAAATTCAGTCTGAGACTCGCCTTCAGTTATTCTTCTTTCATGACAATTCAAAGTGTTTCCATGCTGCTGATTTGTGCACCTTGTTGTTTCATATTCATAAGAATTTCAAAATGTTTCATCCTCTTTATCATCTTTTCTTTGAAACTTTCTAGTTTGGTATCCAGTTTGTCTATTTTTAGTAATATATCCCGCATACTAAATATTATCGACTAGATGTATTTTTAACACAAAAATCCTGAGTACCCATTTCTTGAGTGATTCACATTGAAGTTGCTTCTCTCTTAACCAAGCAGTTGAAATTCTGACAGAAAAATTATAGGTTTTGAAGAACTTGAAGCTATAAAATAATATTTTTCTCTGACTGTTAATGAATAAAATTAACCAACAAGTACTTCCAAATTTTAATTTTTTTAATTACATTTTCTGTCAAAGAAAAGTTTTTAGTCACAGAGCTTTCACCAGTTGCTGCTCTCAGTAAGAATCTTGGTCATGCTCCAGCATTATAATTGTTTGTGTTAGTGGGGCTAGACTTTTGGTTTGATTAGGATTTGTTTCTGTGTTTTATGAATTATCTAATAATGTTATTGATCTTAGGGTGTAGTGTGCCATGTGAATTTGTTTTGAGGTGCTATAGCCTATCTTGGATGGAGTACAAGAAATTATAGAGAGTGAAGAGGGCAGAAATTAGCTCAGAAGACTTGTAGAAGGCAAAGGTGTCTATATTTCTGAGCTCAGTAAGATGGCCACATCCAGAATTCTCAGGGACAGTTCTACTTTAGATGATTTGTGGTAGGAGTTTCTTACATTTAAAAGTATAGGAACAGTAGGACAGTGGTCTCTCGGGGAGTTAGAAAGCAATTGCAGTAGGTGTAATTCATCTTGTAACATCAAGAAGACTGTATTTGAGGTGAAGAATGTTTAGCCTGGTATAATCAAATAGTATTTGAGTAAAATTACGACATATAATAAATCTATTAAGTTGTGGCTTAAGACAGCCTGCCATATCAATATTAAGACCACCTATCATTATTGTTTTCTGACCCTTAGAGTGTTGATGGACTGAAGTTAATGTAGTTTCCAGTATAGCAACACTGGCAGATATTGGAAAGTATGTAACGCAATCATTATTTTGCCATGAACACAAAGTATAATTTGGACTAGAAGCCAATTTGGCTTATTGTCAGAGGTAGTGATATGTATTGAACACAGGGTTAGGGAGAGTTTTCCATCCTTTTTAATAAAAATCATTATACCCCATCTAAGCAAGAGCTGTGTCTGTTATATGAAAAGATAACGTTTAATGAAAAACATGATGGGTTATAGGAGGAGTCTTTTACCCATGTTTTCTATATGGCCAATGACTTAGGGAGATGTTGATTATTCTAACATTCAGGTTTGGGTCATTTGTTGTTAATGCTAGCAATGTTTATAAACATTCAGAGACAGATATTTGTGGTGGCTAAGCTGAAGATGGGGAAGAGGAGAAGAACATGGGTTGGATGTATCCCACCAGCTTACAAAAGTTAAGAGGAAAGTAAGAATGAATATGATTTGCTGGATTTTCTTTAAAGAGATCTTGAATAGAATTTAGAGAAAGTGTAAAGTAAGAATGAATGTCCTTTTAGTGAGAGATGACCAAAATGAATGTATGAATTCCACCAAGTAGATAAGCTGCTAATAAGTGGTGCCCAGAGACTATAAATGGAGGACTGAGGTGGAGGTAAGCTTAGGAATCCATTTTAGGCAGAGCAGTAGTTAGATGAAGGAATCAAAAATATACAAATGAATAATGTAATTTTGAAAGATGTTATGAAGATATATGGTAAGGAAAAGATGATAAAAGGATGGTAGGCAAGAATTTGACTGGAGTGTAGTGATAAGGGTGTGGGCAGGAATTAATATTAAGTATATGTAGTTGAAACATGGTAACAGGTGTAGCAGAGTTATTAAAAAAATATGGGGGAATAGCACTGAGATGAATCAAAAGGAGGATAGAGTTTATTGGTTAACTGAGCTATAAAGTGAGGAACACTAGGTATGAAAGGAATTATGTAGGAGTGGGAGGGAATAGGTAATGGTAGAGCTGGGACCAAAGCCACACAGAGTCTCAGTGGAGATAATCAGTGGAATTAAGAAAACCCTGGTAAGTGAAAGCTAAAAGGGAGCAAGAGGGCTGTCAAAATGAAAGCTAAAGAATGGAAATACCAGGACAAAAAGAGAGTAAGTGACAGATAGAAAGCAATTGCAAAATATAATAGTGAGCTGCAATAAGTTAAAAGTGAATTGCTGAGGGATCACATTAGGAGAAGAATATAAGTAATGGGATAGAACACAGGGAAAGTGTTAGCACAGTGTCAGAGGTGAAGAAGGTGGTTAGTAGCTCAGTGAGTTAAAGAAGTAAAATTAGAATTAAATTATATTAGCCACAGCTTGCATAACCCATACAGAGAGTAAGCTTTCAGAAATAAAAAACTATATATGTTCATGATGTAAAGCTCATAGTATGAGAAAGCAAAATCCTTAGTGGAGTATTTTAAAATATTTATTTAGTACACAATGTTCTGCAGATGGAAAACCACTCAGGTGGAGCACATCAGAGGTACTATAGTATTTTGATCCAGCAAAAAGAGAGCCTCGCTGGACTGCAGAAAGTGTAAATCTCCAGTAGAAGAGGGTTTCAGAGATCTGTGTTTTTCTTCAGTGCACAAATAACCCTGAAAGAGACAAGGCATGCAAGTAAGAAATAAGAACCTAGAAATGCATGATATATGTATGTGTAGAACAAACAACTAACCAGGAAGGCACAGACCAAAGCAAATGAATCCAACAATGTTAGAAACTACTCCAGTTTGCAGTTGTTGTAGAAAGAAACAATCCTTATTGGTAAAACCACTGCAATTCACATTTAAGTGCTTTTGTCTAAACATAGACTTCTTCAGAACCATGAAAACTCCTCTAAATACTGAATTTAAAAGCTCAGAGAAGTAAAAACACACCTCCAGGAACTCTCAATCAACAGGCAGGCTGAACAAAGCTCAGAAAAGTTATTAAAGGTGTACACATACCAAAAAACAATTCCACATTAAACCAAGTAAAAATGGCTAAAAGCAAATCTAGAAGATTGCAAGATGGTCACCAGCTAGATAGCACATACTTGTGGCAGCTCTTAACAACAAATAATCTAATCTAATCTAGAGGCATCACAACTAAAAAAACCTTCAAAACAAATTAATCCTACTGAATAAGTACATAATAAAACAAGAAAATAAATATTTCAACTCTTAAAGTAAGTAATAAAACAACTTACTTCTAAACTTTGGTGATCTCTGTGCAGAGGATCCAATGCATGTACTCTGGCCTATCGGTCTTGAAAATGAACTAAATAAAAGAAAGTAAAAGGAAAATATCTAAATTGAAAGAGATGGAACAAATGGAGATGCTCTCTACTAAGACAAGATTATTATTAATAACATCACCAGATAAAGAGATATGTTCTAAAACACAAAAAACTACAAAGATACAAGCTCAGACTCCAAAGCAATCAATGAAGACTAAACCAAAGCAACCATATGTGAAGGATGGGCTCAAAGCAGCATTATTACCCTTACAAGATGAAATTCAAGCCTTCTCTACAAAATTAACAACTTTTGAAAACTACTTGGAGCAAATTATGACCAGGCTACACAAACATGAAGCTAGAATCTTGAACAATGAAATAAAAATAGAAGAGATCCAGGAAGCTGCATACAACACAGAAAGTTCAATTAAAGACATCCAGAAGAAGCTAAATGATCTAGAAGCTAGATCAAGATGAAACAATGTACTAATCAGAGGCATACCTGAGAAATTTGAGCAAACTCAGCTACCTATTATTGCTAAAGAAATATTTGATCTCCTCTTAGACAATAAGGAATTGACTCAGACAATCTCTAAAGAAAGAATACATCAGGCATTGAGAAAATCATAAGTCACAGATAGCCCTAGACAAATATATGTTAGAATTAGGAATGCAGCACATGCTCAAGCAATTATCCAGGCAGCAAAAAGCAAAAAAAAACATCTCCTGGAAAGGTAACATGATAACTATTGCTCAAGACTTGCCATTACCAATAAAACAACAAAGACAGGCTCTCTCCATTCTGTTCATACTTGGTAAATCACAATGTAAAATTTCAAATGAGGTATCCAGCCATTCTAGTCTTCCACTACAATGGAGCAACTTACCAAATTAATAGCACAGAAGAAGTGAATTTAGCCTTTTTTAAGGCTTTCAAGGAAGTACCAGGCAAGTAAACGCAGAGAATACTTCATCATGCAACGAGTCCTTAAAAATAATCAGAAAACAGCTGAATAGTATGATCAGTCCATAATCAGTAGCGTATTGCATGCAAACGTCCAAATACCTGTTTTAGCTTAAGAGGCATCACAGGAAGCCACTAAAAGAACTCTGACCTCTGAACTCCTCGGACCGTGTCTGCATGCAAAAACAGGAAAAACGACATCAGCAAGAGCTAAGCTCCCTCTACTGATACTGAAATCATTCAAATCAACTAAATAAGCTGTTTGCAAATATCAGGAATCGGAAACCTACCTCCAAAACATATGGAAAAGCTAGGAAATGGCACAGCTACATTCAATGCACAAGCGGTGGAGTGTACTTCCTAAAAATAGAAGGTAAATAAATGCATTTAATGGGAAAAAAGGAACTTAGAGTTTGGTACAAAGTAAATTTAAAAAGAAGCATTTCAGTAACAGCCATGGAATGGACTATTAACACTGGCTTATGAAAGCTCTCTTTGTTTTAAATAGCTCTAAAGCCAACTGTATAAAGAATGAAGCTCTGCAGTCCATAGTAATAACTTGTATGCTGTAGGTAGATCATGGTTCATGAAATTCAAGCAAAAGAACTGTGTTAGTCAAATACTAGACAATGAAGTCATATGAACTTCCTTTACTCTGGACAATATGTGGCTGGTTTCTATGAGGTAAAAAAAAGGAAAAAGAGGAGGGGGAAAAGGAAAAAATAATAATATTACCAACATGGTGAAGGAAGCTGTACTTGAAAGGTAGTGAAATATTTAAAAGTTCAAATGATGAATGCAAGTAATAGTTAAACAGAACTAATGTCAATGGCCTTAGCGTCATAATCTTAGAGAATCATAGACAGCTTTGCAAATTCCAGATTGTTGTTTTGACATCTAACTATACATCAAACCTTATAGATGATATATGTGTATAGATGTTAAATGTTATAGAACCTATAATTATCAGAGAAGGGGGGATATCTATAATATATACATAAAAAAAAAAGAAAAAACAATTAATTCAGTCTCTGTAAAAATTATGTGAGCAAAGAAGGGTTTTCAATACGGTGCTAAATGGGACAGATTCACTTGTAATACCTAGGGATCCAAACATACTACTATATATATACTGGGTTAGAATCACTTACAAGTGGATAAGTATATGGAGCAAGCTTAAAGGCTGCTCATATGTTGCTGTCAGATGGATGGGACTTGGAATAATGAATAAGAGCTGTAATATAGTTATAGTTTTTTTTTACTATGTTTACTATGTTTTCCAATGTATTTCTCTTTCAGCTAGGAGCATTATGTAGTTAAGCATGGGGGGAGTTTTCTAAAAGAGTGTTGTGTCACCTAAATAACTTGGAACCTAGCCTAATTTCTCCCAAGGAAAAAGTTTCTTACATAGCGGTCCTTATTACTCACAAATACAGCAGTAGTAAGTTTGATGCAGAGTTTAGATTATGATTAGTATTGACTCGTGGAATGTAAAGGGCATACAAAATAAAAAGAAGAGGAACCTAGTCGTGCACTTAACATACCAATCCAAAGCAGGTATAACCTTCATACAAGAGACACATATGACAAGTAAACAATGGGATAATGATAAAAGGAGAAAGTGGCTATTGCAAATACTAGAAGCAGGGGATAACACAGCCTCTATAGGTGTGGCGATTATAGTTAAAAAGTCCTTTAATGGTATTATAATGCAAACTAAAGTGGACCCAAACGTTAGATGGTGTTATTTCACATGTGACCATCCACAATACTCAAAGCCGATAGTATTTCTAAATGTTTATGGCCTTAATACAAACCAGCAAACCTTCCTGTATGAGATTTATGACTTACTGATAAAATTTCCTAACCATTTGCTCATTCTGGGAGGGGACTAGAATATGGTAACTAACCCAGAAAAAGATAAAACAAATAAATATAACAAGCAACCAGTACAACTTACGAGTCTGTTAACAGAATTATTAGAAGACTTTAATCTAACAGATCCCTTTGAAATTTATAGACCAGGCACTTCAATTAGTACATTTACATACTCTTCAGCATATCATAAATCATGGTCTCGTATAGATCTATCTCTAGTCATGGACGTTATACCAAACAATGTAGTCACTTACAGCGAAGAACTCAGAACCATCTCAAAGCAGTCAAAAATCAATATTACAGTAACGATTGCTAAATCCAAACTTCTAAATCACACAGCAGCTAATTGGACTCTAAATCACAATTTACTAAATAAAAAAGAAGTTATCCAAGAAGTCACTAACACATTAGAAAATAACATCACAATAAAAAAAATACCTTACGACATTCAATGGAAGGCAACTAAAGCTATTATCAGTGGAGCTTTAATTCCAAAAGCTTTGATGTATAAAAAGCTAAATGAAAAAGTGATTAGTATAGAAGGTAAAGTAAAAGAAATTGAGAGAGAACTGCAGAAAAAACACTTTGCAGACCTGGAAAAGCAAATAACAAACCTACAGAAGCAACTATATGAAAGACAAACACAGCAATATTCCTTTATGGAACTAAAACTATTACACAGATATGCAGAATGTGCCCAAACCCCTTCTAAAATGTTGGCAAGAATTATAAACTTGAAAAATTGCCCCTCAAAAATAAGGCAAATAGAATATAAAAATAAATCTTTATACTTGGACAATGAAATTATACTAGTGTTCGAAGAAATATACCAAAAACTTTATGGACCCCAGGATCTATCTAATGACCTACTTTACCATCAATTTACTAAAGAACTAAAATTTCTAACTCAGCACAAATTAACAACTTTATTTATTATTTGTTAACCGGGAAAGTCCGACTTGGAACAAAGCCAATTTTCAGCGGAGGCCCAGGAAGAAAGGCTCCATATGCATGTCTTTATAATATGGGAGGAAACCAGAGCACCCAGAGGAAACCCACACGAATGCAGGGAGGACATGCAGACTCCACACAGAAGGCACCCCAGCCAAGAATTGAACTGGAGAACCTCTTGCTGTGAGATGACAACGCTACCGCTGCACCACAGCGCCATCCAATAACAACAGAAGAAATCAGTGAAGCTATTGACAAGCTGAAATTAGGTAAAGCTCCAGGTCCGGATGGTTTTCTGGCAGAATTTTACAAAAATTTAAAGTAATGATTAGCAACAGTTTTGTTAAATGTTTACAACTACATAATAGAGCATGGAGTCACAGACCTGTACATCAACAACTCAAAAACCATTCTAACTCCTAAACCTAATACAGATATGGCAAACCCTAACAATTATAGACCAATAGCTCTCATAAATATTGATATTAAAATACTTTCAATGATTTTAGTGCACAGAATCAAAAATATACTACCATATATAATATTCCCTGAGCAACTGGGATTTATGAGCAAAAGGCAGTTATGGGATAACAACCTAACCATAGACACAATAATCCAATTACTAGCGAGAGACAGTTGTCCCAAATATGCCTTATCAGTAGATCTTCTAAAGCTTTCGACAGAGTTCATAGGTTCATAGGTAGGCACTAGGCTATTGGCCCTAGGGCCTATATAAACCTAGCCAAATGTTACCCTGGCTTTTGCCACCCAAGAAAATTATTTTCCTGTGCCCCTTTCAAGCAGAGCCAAAGAAGTGATTCCCAGGATGAATTTCCTATCTCCCATCCAATCATCAATTTTTTTCTTGAAGAGTGCTAATGAGATTTGTTTGATACAGATAGGTAGTTTGTTCCAGAGTATGGGAAGTCTCTGGGACAGGAATCTATCTCTCCAGCATGTTCTGTTTATTGTGGTGACAAGGTTTAGGTCCCTAGAGTGTGTAGCTCAGAGTGATTGGGATTTCTTTAAGTGGAGCATGTCCAACAGCTCTGGGTTTGAAATAGCTTTGTATGTTAGGCAAAGATCGCCTCTGAGTAGGCAATATGCGAAAGAGTAAAGCTGGAGTTTTTTGAGACGGTCTGCGTAGGGCATCTGTTTAAGGCTGGTAATCCTCTTTATGAGGTATTTCTAATCTAATCTAGATTTTCTTTTCAAATTAATGCAACAATTTAACATTTCACTGGAATATATAAACATGGTTAAAGCACTATATAGCAATGCAACTACTACACTTCACATAAATAAAAAGCAATCAAAACCAATTAAAAGTATTAATGGTACAAGACAGAGCTGTCCTTTATCCCTCTATTTGTTTAACATCTACATCGAAACACTACTACTACAAATAAGTCAGAGAACATATAATCACATTATGCAAATATTCAAAGTCCAAATCAAATCACAGCATTCGCAGACGACCTCAACATATACTTTGAATTCTGAAATACTGATCTAAAAAAGATTATAGACTCAATTGATAAGTTCTCTATGGTCTCAAACTATGCTATTCATTTTATTTATTTATTTAACATTTGTTAACCAGGAAAGTCCGACTTGGGACAAAGCCAATTTTCAGTGGAGGCCCGGGGCGAAAGGCTCCACATGCATGTCTTTGTAACATGGGAGAAAATTGGAGCACCAGGAAGGTGCCCACGTGAATGCAGGGAGGGCATGCAGACTCCACACAGAAGGCACCCCAGCTGAGAATCAAACCGGAGAACCTCTTGCTGTGAGGCGACAACGCTACTGCTGCACCACTGCGCCGTCCAAGTAAATCAGTTATTTTTCCACTCAACCCCTTTGGTCACAAAAAATTTTACTTTCCTGAAACGAGGATCCAAGTGAACTATTATCTCAAATATCTGTGCATACATTTCAGCCAATCTCAAACAGATAAAATTAAAAACAACCTACATAAAACATGGGCAGATATTACAGAAGAAGTGAATAGATGGAAAAATCTAAAGCTGTCCCCTTTATCAAAAGCAGCAATCATAAAAATGAATATTCTTCATAAAATACTTTTCCATTTGAATGCTTCTAACATACCTAAAACCTTTTTTGATAAAATAAAATATTTTCTAGTAAAGTTCATATGACACCCTAAAAATACTAGAATAAGCTATTGTAGGTTGATACTACCTAAAGAGAAAGGGGGACTTGATTTACCAGATTTCCAAATTTACTATGAGATCATAAATGCAAGCTGTATTATACAAATAACTAATTATAACCCAAATAACAAAGAATGGTACCCAATGTGGATAAAATTATATCACCAACACCTAATCTCATCTAATATAAACCCTAAAACTATTCCCTTTTTAAATCATAAGATTCTGAAGACATTTAAAATTCACCCATTAATTATAAATAAAAGTCAAAATTTCCAAAAACTACTAACCAACATACAACTTAAAGATGCCCTTACCCTCCTACAACCAGTCCACCAAAACCCTAACATTAGATTAAATAATAGCATGCTAAACTTAGACCAGTACCCTATAATTAAAGAATGTACAGTTTGGGACTTCTACCAAATTAAAAGTCTATCGATAACTAACATTAGAAAGTCCCTAGGGGTAGGTAAATGTAGCATGATCAATCAAATAATCTACCTGGTTAACTTACTAACTTTAAATATGTCAATCAGCGAACAAGATATCTCAATTCATAAACTACTACAGGAAATGTTACTTTGCAAAACAAAAATGCTATCTAATGCTTATAAATTTATAATAAAAATCAAACACCAGGACTCAATTCTTTACTCGAAATACTGGGATGAAAAGAATAGCAGTATTACCCCAAAACAAAAAAAATTCTGCAATAGAAATCACCATGAAACTGACCCTCTTTAAAAAAACTAATATATACCCAAAGCATGATCAATAATAATGCATACCACACCCCGGTTCTCTTAAATAAATTTGACCTAAACCACTCCCCATTTTGTCCTACGTGTCCTAGTAGTGAAGCTGACATCTTACATGTTTTCTGGAGTTGTAAAAATGTATACAAATTGTGGTGCTTGCTCAGAACTAAGTTGAAAAAAAGGGTACACAAAGACAACCTTGTCATGGGAGATTGCAATACTATACATATTCCCAGTAAATATCATATATAAAGACAAGCATATCATAATAACACTATGTGCACTTATGAAATCATATATAGCAAAAAATCGGTTAGACAGATCAAAAATGTCTTGGGAAGAATGCAAAGGTGCAACCACAAAATACATCCTAGCAAATAAACTCATTACAAGAAGCCATATGAAACTATTGTACTACCAGATTTACTGGACAACACTACTGGATATAATATCATAACACAACACAAACTTTTAATATAACAGAGGTGATCAAGTCATAAACATCTTGTACCGAAATCTATTAACTCAAATTAAATCATTATATAAAGATTCATTTGATATTGATTCCATAAGTGGAGACTTAAAATACAAACCTAGGTTACACCAGAATGTATATAGTGTATATAGTTAGGTTTGAGATTTGTGTTCATAAAGAAAGTTAATGCTATTATTTAAGTCTGATAGGACATTTGGCAGGATTGTAGCTTTCTTGTTATTAGATCTTTTTCCAATTAATATTGTTTTAAATGGTGTATTTGTATGACTTTATCAGCTTGTGTAACATAAGGCAAATTGCTCATATAATTGTAAAGGATATTGTGCTACTCAATGTCACTTGTATTCCATTATGTCTGGATGACATATCTAACTGTTACAACTTGTTAAAATAATAAAAATTCATATTTGAAAAAAAAAATAAATCTAAAATGACAAAATAATACAGAAGGCCATAGCCATTGTAAAATTTTACTCAAACTATGTTGGCTTTTCTTTAAGTTCACTAGCAATGGCTATATAGTCATTCAGTCCAGGTGATTTTGCTGTGTCTAAAGCCAGCTGCCAATACATTTCATGATGTAGAAGTCTGTTTTCCCAATTACTGACAAAGGTACCTGCTTCCACCTGTTCAAGTCTTGAACATCTTGAAACTGGAGCATGTACAAGCATGTCTAGTCAAAACACACTTTATGTCCCTTTTGTATATACTATAATAGTGTTGATATATTCCTTTGTTGAGTGCATTTTTAGTTTTACTAACATAGAAGGCATGGCATGACATACATTTTGCCAAGTAGACTAACCTCTTTGATCCACAGTTGAACTTACTACAGTTGTTCATACCCTATTTTTTCTGTTATGTCACCTTCATAACTGGTTTCAGTATAAGTGCACTGATGGCAACATACAGATTTTGTCATGGTCCAAGAGTCACTTTGTCTGGAAACAATCAGTTTCTCCAATAACAATTTTATGTTTGGCTTGCTCTTAAAGGTGAATGAAGGGAAATCAGGAAGATTTTGTTTGAGTCCCTCATGACAATGTAAGATGGCCCAATTTCTCTGCACCGCTTTTTGGATGCCTTTAGAGTCCAATGAGTAATGTAAAACCATGCTGGTGAGGCCAAAGGTGTCTTTACTTTCATTCATCTTGTCTTTCAACTTAATATTATCAAGGCCATGCCTAATAATAGGTGCTTACCTATTGTTTCTGTCTGCCCACATGTCCTTGTGAAGATTATTAAGAAGAGTTTCAGGATACACTTTTTCCAAAAATACAGATTTGAAGGTGCCCAAATGTAAACAGTTGATGTCTGATGTCAGGCAAGAAATCCTGATAAGATGGCTTTTCACAATCCCCTTCTTTTGATGGAAAGGGTGATAGCTGGTGTATGACAAAAAAGAATTGCAGAAGGAGGCCTTCCTGTAAATCTGTGTGCTCATACCACCATACTGTTTTTTCTTGATTTAGATGTCCAAGTAGTGTATCCGAGCTGGATCAGTGTTGTGGATAAATCTTAAATAAAATGGCACTACACTACAATTCATACATAATAGTGTTCACCTGTGTCCCTGAACCCAACCAATGGATCAGAGTAAATCATCCAAATAGTGTAAATACTCCCACATATTTTTTGAATAAAGACCACTTGAACAGAGTCAGAAGTTCCCATCTCAGCAAGGTGCAGACATTATTCAATGGTCATTGGGACCAGCTATTGCAGTGAATGACCAGCATAATACAGAGCAGTGGATGATACATGCATCAGGCTCACAGGATGTTTTATCCACATCTCAAGTGTTTAAATGGTTGGATAAAGTAAAAGTGCAAAAAAAGTGAGTAAATGCAATCTGCTAGTGACCATTATCTTAGAGCAAACTTTGGCTTTTGATAAATAATTCTACAAGTTTAAGTCTCTGCAGTTGGACAATTATTTCTTGAGAGAAAGTGTGAAGAGACAACATGTCCCTAAAGGACTTCAGGTATGGAAATACCCACAGGGGGTTGTAAAAATCTCATCTATTCACCTTGAATTACAGGAACTTTCCCATTGTACAGACCTAGATCTTATCAAGTTATTGAATAAAGATAATGAGAGCTGCATGCTACAATATAAAAGGAGATTGCAAAATTAGTAGAGTCTATTACAGCAGATCCTGAATTTCACAAATACAAATCCAGTTTTAACCTAATGTTTCAACAAATTGATAACAAATTGGTGCATATTAAGAACAGGAAGGCTATGAAGCTGCTCAGAGATGACACTGAATATTATAATAGAGCCATGCACTCCAGGCCACCTTATATTAGTCAAGCCAAGATGAACAATTGGGTAAGCTATGAGGAGGACCTTGTCGACAGATATGAAGTACATCACAGTGAAGTCCCTTTAGGGGAGGTACCTCTGAGAAGGTCAGAGATGATAGCCAAATGGGACACTGACCCATACAAGGACAAGGGAATTTCTATGCAAAGAGATCATGGGGTCATTGGAACAAGTGGAACCAGCATCACCTAGCCAAGAAATGATAAGCATCAACGACAGCTTTTTTCCTTCACACTCATGCACAGGTACAGTCAATATTAATTCTTTCTTTGGTTTCAATATTTACAATTTTTCTGACTTAAACATAGACCCTGAACATTATAACATTTTCCTTAAAGGATTTAATTTCATACTAGCATCCTGGGTGAACATGATAGACACCATACTTGATTTATGTATGTATGTATGTATGTATGTATGTATGTATGTATGTATGTATGCATGTATTTATTTATTTATTTATTTATTCATTTACTGGTCCAAGAAAAGCCCATTTTCAGTGGAGGCCTGGGGAGAATAGCTCCACTGCAATTAGAAACTAACACACAGCAAAACAGGCATGTACATCATACTGATAATACAATCAAATAAATTTGAAGAATATGAACTAGAATACAGAACAAAATACACAAAACAAAGAAGTTATCTTTGGAACTTTGATTGTACAACATTAAATACATTTAGTGAAATATGAATTTCTAACATAGTAAACCATGGTGCAGCAAAAAACAGTCTAATAGTATTAATAGAGTGTAGTAATTAGACAAAAATAATAGCTTGAGTTTAGGGATAAAGGGAATTTAGAGTGAGAAGAAGTTGGAGTAGCTGGGGAAGGAACTATGATTACTAGATAGATGCAGGAGATGTAAAGACATTGTAATTGGAGAGAAACTAGCAGCTAGATGTATCTAGTGGAAGGACTTATGTTGGAGAATGGCATGGGCATGCTCATTTTGAAGATAGATGAGAGTACAGGAGACATTTGAAGTTGGTGTGGTTCCATTTTACAGTTTGTCTTTTGGAGAGGTAGCTAGAGAACCAGGCTATGGTGGAGGGAGAGAGACTGAGAGAGGGGATTTAAGATATGAATATGGGGTGGGAGACAGTGTTAAAGGCTTTGGATAGGTCTAGGAATAGGGTAGACATAATGTTGCCAGATTCATGAGCTCAGTTAATGGTCTCTAGAAAGGAGAGGAGGGCAGTGATGGTACTGTGGCCAGGGCAGAAACCATGCTGTGTGGGGGTAAGGAGGTTATTGTGTGTTAGATATGGCATCAGTTGTGAATGAATACATTTTTCCAGGATTTTTGAGAGTGGAGAAAGGATAGCAATAGGCCTGAAATTGGTGGTGTCAGTGTATTTACCTCCCTTATTTAGTGGGATGATGTCTGCATGTTGTGAAATAGAAGGGACATGGGATTCTTGGATGGATCTATTCATTAAAATGGAGATGGGAAAGGCAATACCATTGGGTAAATTATCTGGTGCATTGCAGCAAGGTTTGAGTTGTAGGAGCAGATTTTTTATTGTGCTTGTGGGGATGGGTTTTAGGTTGAAGGAAGGGGAATGATTTATGTGATCAGAGGGATGGGGGAGGTAGGGTTGAAACTACAGGTTGAGGGAAGGTGGTGGACAATTTGGCATACAATCCACAAAAAAGGAGTTAAATAGAGTGGCTGTTTCTAGATCAGTGAGATTGGGGTTTTATTTCTTGGATGAAGGAGGGAGGAGATGGTGTTCCAGAATTTTTGAGGGTTGGTTGAGTGTTCAGATTGAAGCTTGGAATAATATGTTTTGCAGTCTCTAATTATTATTTTTTTTATTGACTTGCAGAGTTGTCTGAATTCCAGTAGGACATTAGGTTGTGTACTGTTTTGGTATTGCTTCCATTTTTTGACTCTTAGGATTATGGTTAGTTTAGTTTCCTTTGATAGCCAGGGAGAGGTTTTAGCTTTGACACGTTTGGTTTTGAGCGGAGCAAGGCTGTTGAGCAGGGTCAAGAAAGTTTCATTGAGGTAGGTGATGGTGTTGTTAAGGGGCAGGCTTCTTAAGGGGGTCCAGTCTTTTAGTTTTAGACAGTTTGTAGATATTTGGGGGTTAAAATTGGAGAGGTTATGGGTTTGAATGTAGTGATGTTGCTTTTGAAGAGGAGAGGGGTGACGGTCTGCAAAGGCTGGCAGCTGGTCATTGAGAGGGTCAGAAAGGATTCTTCATTTGAGATAAGGGTAGGATGGGATGCTAAGATCCAGTCAATGATGGTGCCAGAGGCTCCATCTTTATTTGGCCTGGTAGGAGAGTTTATTAGTTGGGTGAAGTTAAAGATGTTGACTGAGTATGGGCTTGAGAGTTTATTGTGGCCCAGTTAATGTTCATATCACCTAGGATATAGGTTTCATTGTTAATATTAGAGAAGAACCAAGAGCGGATGTCTTCTAGTATTGGGATATTATTGCCTGGGGGCATATAGAGGGCAGCTGCATATGGATTTGTGCTTATTGATTTTTAGGAGAGCTATAATTATTTAGGCATTGGAAAAGTTTGGAATGTGATTGGTGTATGGGCTAACAGCATGATAGGAGGAGTAGATTATGGCTACACCTCCACCTTTCTTGCTTAGTCTGTCATTACAAATCATTTGGTAGCCAGGTGGTAGAATTTCATTGTCTTTTATGATAGGTTTAAGCCAGGTCTCTGAGATGGCTACTATGTCAGGGTGGTTATGGGAAGGCCAGGGAGAGAGGTTAGGGATTTTGTTTTGAATGCTTTTGGGCATTGACTGTGGTGAAGCAGATGGATTTGGGAGTGTGAGGGTGTGTGGGAGAGGTAGTAGTGGTGGGTGGGTGGAAGTGGGCCCGGGGTTGGAATGGATGTCATTAGAGAGGGAAAGGGAAATTTGGTGAAGAATGAGTGTAAGATTGTTGGGGTGGGGATGGAGGGGTATGTTATGAGAAAGTGGGATAGGTAGGATTTTGTGTTTGACGAGTAGGGTTGGGTTAGGTGAGTAGAGTTCATGAGTTATAGAGGAGAAGGATGGTGAGAGATTGTGTTGGAAATTGGTTGTGTAATGGGATGGTGAGGTATGGGAGGAGTCTGAGAGTTATGTCAGACAAGAAGGGAAGTTAGCAGTGCTGAGAGGATTGTTAGACTTAGTAGATATGGTTTGGTATGGGACATTGTTTAGTTGGAGAGGGTGTCTTTAATTGTAGTCGGTGTGGGGTGGGAGGAAAATTGTGTGATTGGATAGTGGTAGATGTGGGAGGAGCTAGGGATGGATAAATGTACAGATATTGGGGGTGGTAAGGATTGGAGGCAGGGTAGAGGAGAGGAGTAAGCCCGGAGGGTGAATGGAGCGGGTGGGAATTGGGGGCAGGGTAGGGGAGTGGAGTGATCTCAGAGGGTAAATGGAGCAGGCAGAGCCCCTCAGGAGAGGTGAGTAAAAAAGTATCAGTGACTGCCAATAAGTGTAGGTAACAGCTGTTGCCAATAATTATGTAAAAGTTATGTGTATGCTTAAACTTAAACTTGCCAGTCTGTTACACTATCTAAGCAGCAATTGAAGATGACTGGCTAGTGGCTCATGAGTTGGTCTGTTAATCTAGGTAGGGGTGCTGCCAGATCCCTTAGGGTCAGAAAGTTGTTGCTGAGCAGCAGGGACTTGGAACTGGTTGGGATGACTGAACTGGAAAGAAGGGAGTTATGGAGCTCTGCTGCCATCTAGTATTAAAGTACCCGTGGTACAAGCAGACTAGAATAGCTATGGAGGGTCCCTGTGAGTGTGCATACTATTGGAGAGCGCTTGACACAGCAGTTTATTTAACAATAGATTCAAAATAAAGATTACAATTTCTGCAGGAGCTTACATGCACATGAGGTATGACAAAATACACTTTTATCTGGGGAGAAAAGTGAATTCTTTAGGTTTTTTAGGCAAAGGCGGTGTCACTTGCAGAGCTTTTGGAGATTCCTCGGATGGGAGGGGGGTTGGAAGAGACCATGTGAGATGCACTTGTAGTGAGAGAAAATGCATTTTTCCCTGGGGAGAAAAGTGAATTCTTTAGCTCCTTTAGGCAAAGGTGGTGTCACTTGCAGAGCTTTAGGAGATTCCTTGGATGGGAGGGGGATTGAAAGAGACCATGCAAGAAACACGTGAGGCGAGACAAAATACACTTTTCCCTGGAGAGAACAGTGAATTCTTTAGGTCCTTTAGGTAAAGGTGGTGTCACTTGCAGAGGTTTAGGAGACTCCTTGGATGAGAGGGGGTTTTGACAGAAACCATGCAAGATGCACATGAGGTGAGGCAAAATACACTTTTCCCTGGGGAGAACAGTAAATTCCTTAGTTCCTTGCAGAGGTTTAGGAGATTCCTTGGATGGGAGGGGGCTGAAAGACACCGTGCAAGAAACACATGAGGTGAGACAAAATACACTTTTCCCTGGAGAGAACAGTGAATTATTTAGCTTCTTTAGGCAAAGGTGGTGTCACTTGTAGAGCCTTCAGAGATTCTTTGCATTGGGGAGGGGTTGAAAGAGACTGTGCAAGTGGTGCGAACACTACAGGTGGGGTGAGGGGAAAATCATCAGTCCTGTTTAGGTGGATTTGTTATTTTCTTTTTTAAATTGTTATTTAAAACTTTTTACACATAACCTCAACTTTCATGTACTGTTTGGTGAATATGATTCCTCTTTGAATGAGTTTTGGAGGAAGAGTTTGGCTAACCCCCCACTGCACCTTGATATACAAATTTTTGAAAAGTCTTATGAGACATGTATTAGAGGACTATTCAAAGGAAGGAACATAAAGAAATGTTATAATCTTTCCAAGGCTGACAGGGATACTCTAAAAGGTATCATTGATGACAAGAACATCAGATGCATGAAACCTGATAAGGGAGGGGGATTAGTTATTATGGATTGGATGGATTACAAAAGTCAAATTTAAAGATTGTTGAATGATTAGGGTGTGTATTGTATGGTCTCTGTCAAGGTGATCAATGTTGCTTACAGGCAATCAAAGTGTTCTTGGATGAACTGCTGTTATTTGATACTATATCTCAAGGCCTGTAAGATTATATTTTAGTGCAAAAACACACAATTCTGGATTTTTGGCATCCAAAAAATCACTCAAATGTGTTGGATTGTACATGATTCCTGGGATCTTTAGATAAACTTTGGAAAACTGGACCATAGAGTGAATGTCTTCTTGTGACTTGTGACACCCAGAGTTTATACACTGTGATTCTCCATGAGGAAGGTCTGTTGTGGTTTGGTGAAATGGTGACACAATACACTTCTCTTACACTTTCAGACATCACACTGGTTTGTGATTTCATGCAGGTTGTATTGAATAACAATTTTTTGACAATTGAAGAGGAATTTTACAAACAGCTGAAAAGCATAGCTATGGGGGCTGCGTGTGCCCCCACCTTTGCAAACAGCATCTATGTGAAATGGGAGCTTATGGCTTTGTTCAAGCTCCCTTTATTCAAAAATGTGTGGGGTATTTTGACTATTTGGATGATTTACCGATTCTTTTGTCAGGTAGAGAGACAGTTGGATACTTTTTCAAGATTTACCCACCATGTTGACCCAGCTCAGATCCACTACTTGGACAATGAAATCAAGAAAGACTAGTATGGTGGTATGGACACACACATTTCCAGGAAGCCCACCTTCTGTAATTCTTTTTTGCCATACACCACCAACTTATCAGGATTTCTCCCCTAACATCTGATGATAACAACTGTTTAACACAGTTTGACACCTTCAAAGCTATGTTTTTGGAAAGAGGGAATCTCCAAAAGGACATATGAGCAGACAGAGACAATGGGTGTGCACCTATTGTTAGGTATGGCCTTGATAATATTAAGTCAAAAGACAAGATGAACAAAAGTAAGGATATGTTTGGCCACACCAATATGGTTTTCCATTACTCATTGGGTTCTAAAGACATCCAAAAAGTTGTGCGTAGAAATTGGCCCATCTTACATTGTGATGAGGGACTCAAACAAAATCTTCCCGATTTCCCTTCATTCACCTTTAAGAACAATTCTAACATAAAACAGTTATTGGAGAAACCGATTGTTTCCAGCCAAAGTGACTCTTTGGACTATGACAAAATGTGAATGTTGCCATCAGTGCACTTATACTGTAACCAGCTATGAAAGTAACATAACAGAAAAAAATAGTGGTATGAGCATCTTTGGTAAGTTCAATTGCCGATCAGAGAGGTTAGTTTACTTGGTGAAATGTATGTCATGTCCTGCCTGCTAAATTGATAGGACTAAAAATGCACTCAACAAAAGGATATACCAACACTGTTATGGTACATCCAAAAGGGACATGAAGAGTGCTTTGGCTAGGCATGCTTGTACATGTTCTAATTTCAAGAAGGTCACTTTTTGGGGGCTTGAACAGGTGGAAGTAGGTGCCTTTGTTGGTGACTGGAAAAACAGACTTTTACATCGTGAGATGTATTGACAGCTGGCTTTAGACACAGCAAGTCCACCTGGATTGAATGACTACATTTCCATTGTTAGTGAACTTAAAATAAAAGCCAGCATAGTTTGAGAAAACTTTTTCAACTATTATGGCTTTCAGTAGTATTTTGACATTCTAGATTTGTTTTTTAGCCGTTTTTACTTGGTTTAATGTGGAAGGGTTGTTTGGTATGTGTACATCTTTAAGAACTTTCCTGTGCTTTGTTCAGCCTTCCTGTTGATTGACAGTTCCTAGGGGTGTGGTTATGAGCTTTTAAATTCAATGTTTAGAGGAGTTTTCATGGGTTTGAAGAAGTTTATGTTTAGACGAAAACAGTTAACCTTGAATTACAGTGGTTTTACTAATAAAGGATTGTTTCTTTCTACAACAGCTGTGAACTGGAGTGGTTTCTACAATT
Source organism: Protopterus annectens (assembly GCF_019279795.1). Lineage (NCBI taxonomy): Eukaryota > Metazoa > Chordata > Ceratodontiformes > Protopteridae > Protopterus > Protopterus annectens. Next base: position 567,233,224 of record NC_056737.1, read on the forward strand.
GGATTCATTTGCTTTGCTCTTTAGCTTGCTGGTCAGTTGCTTGTTCTTTGTTTAGATTTCTGTTCCAGTTCCACATATTTCTCAACTTTTTGTGGCTATATGTATATGTTTGTGTGAGTGTGTGTGTGTGTGTGTGTGTGTGAGTATGTGTGTGTGAGTATGTGTGTGTGAGTGTGTGAGTGTGTGTGTGTGTGTGTGTGTGTGTGTGTGTGTGTGTGTGTAGCCTGAGGAGGACACGGAGAAGGGAAACTCATCCTACACTCAACTACTGAACTGATGAGTTGGAAGGGGAAAGACAGGAGAGACAGAACCACCAATAAGGCAAAAAAGCACTTAATTAAGAGGCATAGACGAGGAAGAGAAATAACGATGCAGCTGCTCAATTATCAGTCTAAAGTGGGCATCTGAAAGACAGGGCATTAAAACTACTGTTATTCCAAAGAAGGAATGACATCTCAACAAAAAATATGTTAAAAAATTCAGAACAATTTCAAATGAAAAACTGTATAATAAGATACAAATGCTAAAATAAGGCACTCATGAAATATAACACACTCAGTTGCCTTTATAGTGATGTTCTGAAGGCAGATAGGGGTTAGAGACTATAACCTGTACACTTAATTTTGTAAAAAGAATGAATAACGATCAGAACAACAGTGCAAAATCAAAAGCAATATTTGCTAGGCCTAATTGTCTTTAAGCTATCTAAAGTGAATAAAGAACAGTTGTTCAAATTATTTAAGAAAAACAGAGATGGATGAGAAAATGCTTACAAAATAGCACTTGCATATGCATTTGCACAGTGCAGCTTTTTTGAAAACATATAAAAAAAGAAAAGCATTGTACTGGCACTACTTAGATATAAGGTAGTAATCGGCAATTCAAGAGGTGCACATGATAAATCACTACCATAACAATGAGCGCTAAAATATGAATTGTGACCTTAATCTGACAAGGAATGCAAAAGCAGATGTAATACACCACAAATATAGAGGTTTGCCATTGCAGTGAATGTCTACTTGTTAAGGAAAAAGCATTTGAATGCCTTCCTAAACAAAAGTCTTAACAGTAGCATAGGCATGCCTGTGAATTCACAGATGCTGCCAGAAAATGAATTACTTTGTCCAAAGAGTTACAACACCATAACTAGAGTGTTAACATAAAATGTAGGAACAATTTATTTCACATGCAGAAATATTGAAATGATCACTTTTTTTTCTTTTGGCAAAGTTACATCTGGCATTATGGAACAGTTACCTGAAAAGGATAGTGCCAGACAAGTGGGAATTGGATGGAAGTGTAGACAAAAGATATGGAAGGGACATAGAGTACTTTAAGAAATCTCAAGGGGAGGGGGAAGTGAATAAAGCACCAATATATGAAGGAAAATGAGTGCAAGGAGAAAGGGGGAAGGGAATAAACTTCCAAAAGGCAAATCGCAAGTAGAGAATGATAAATGTGTGTGTGCCATGTAGAAGAAAAGGAAAAAGATGGCAATGTGTAACAGCAAGAAACAGAATGAGCAAAGGAGGGCTATTGAGTCCAAATGAAATTAAATGTACTAGATCAGAAGATGAAAAAATATTAGAAGCAATGATAACCAAAGACTGAGAATAAGAATTATAGGTTTAAAATATCACAGCTAGCACCTTAAGGCCAGACATGTCCTCATACGCCTAAAAATGTCCAATACTGTATGGCTAAAATCTACGGGTTAAAAAGACTACAATATTCAATCATCAGAAAACCAGGCATTCAACAGCTTCCTTCCTCCAATCAAAAAACTCTGCTTTGTGGAACTCACTGGTATAAAAGCAAAATAATGGGGACAGAGGACATCCCTATTTCATGCCACCATTCAAATGAAAATATTCTTAAGATATTAATTACAACCTAAGCAAGTGGACTGAATAACTTTGAATTGCTCTGTATTTGATAGACTGCTATGATTTTAACATGTAAATCTCTGCCTGCTCCAGTTTCTTCTCTTTCATTGGCTAGATTGTGGAGCAAATGACAGAGAGACTTTCTGGAGCATGTTACAGTCAAAAATGGTCCAGTAGCAGACAAGCCAGCAGTCAATTACTAGAATGGCCTTTTTGAAAAAGCTTGGACCTTGCAGTATTGGAGATATTGCCATGTATAATGTGGGTCTGTTAAATAACAATGTAGTGCATTTTGGAATATAAGTACTGTTTTTGTGTATGTGCATATGTGTGCATATGTGTGTGCAGTCAATCAGTAGAAATCATATTTTTATTGTTCAGAAAATGCATGTTAGTGCTATTAACTTTTTAAGTGAATTAGATTAAAAGTAAAAGAATGTCCATTTCTTTTTGGGAGGGGTCATTGCTTCAGCCCCCATTATTTGTCCCATAATCCAAAAGTTTTGAGCAAAGCAGCTGAGATTTGTTTTGGTCTGTTGTTCGCAAAATATGTGTTTTTTGGTAAATTGTTGTGCACTGCAGTTGCTAAATAAAAGGTGCACTTCAAAATTCCTGTCCTCCAGAAAATGTTTACAAATGCAAAGCTTGTTATTCCAGCAACATTTAAAGTATATAAGAGCAGTATTTAAAGTTCGTCCATGATTTTGAGTTTTTGTCTCTGATTCCTGATCTAAGAAGTTGAGCAGACAGAGGGGGGTGCAATGGATTGCACTGCATGGTTCTGACAGCTGCAAGCTGAAATATAATCCTGGGCTGTTACTTATGTATTTATTCATTCATTTAATCATAAGTAGACATGTGTGATATATACTCATATAAGAGGTGGTAATTAATGGTCGCGCGTGTGTGTGTGTGTGTGTGTGTGTGTGTGTGTGTGTGTGCATACATATGTATGCATATGTAATTATGCATTGTAAAGCTGCTATACTGTTGTGGTGAGCAGGAAGGATATGGGTCTGTGGAAAATGTAGTGAATTTTGTGCAAAAAAATGGAAGTTTATCGGGACAATCTTGATCAGTTGGCATCATCATTTTGGTGTGTATATGTATAGTGTGGAACTAAATAAGAAAAAATCATTTTATGGGAAAGGAAGCAATCACATCAAAAATGACGCAGATGAATAAGTACATTTTAGTATGGGTGTATAGCTTGGTGATAATGTTTACAGCTCTGTTTCCATTCTGGGTGAAGGTATCTTCTTTGCTTTTATTTACTTAATTGAAACATAAGCATGTGTTTAGTGAAACTTCCACAGCAAAGCCTTGGATAAATGAAAACTACAACCTTTATACAAATTATGCTAATTAAACTATAGTAAGCCAAAAAAACAGCTATTTGTATCTTTACAGTGCAGTGCACATTCATATTTCTAGCACAGCTATGTAGGTATGCATCTGCAGTCATCACAAGGGTTCTATATTTACAGGTTGTACCTGCCATGAGGCCAAATTTACACATGTTTGCCCACACCCTCCTCCAGGGGACACAAATTTATGTATACATAAATTCTGAGTTCTGTGATTTTGGAACCACCATCATGATTTTTAATAGTCCTCCTTTGTGATTTTGAAAGCTGAGGTGTTGAGAGATATGAGAACACTAATGTATAATAACTGATATCAAGAAAGGAAATCAACCTGAAACAGAAAGGCTTTTATCACAACCCACAACAAATGTCAAAATAAGGAATCATAAGTTTTGTTTAAGGTGATAAAAAAAGCTACAGCCAAAGCATTGTATTATTAAGACATATTAGTGAATGGGTGAAACAAAAATTTCTTACATGTATTTTATGAAACCTTACTGAAATTAGATTATCAAAATGCAGATATACCTGTCAGTCAGTCTGTTAATATGCTGGCCAAAATTTTAATCCAACTGACCTTAAAGGGATGGCCAAAAGATTAATAAAGTTAAAGGGTATTTTCCTACTATAAGAAGTTTAACTACTGATGCTGTCCTAGACGTATTAAGTAATAACACTTACTGTTTTACTTTCAGCAAAATATTCTAACAGAGAAGTCCTTAGTTTTTCTTTACAAAGTTTACCCAAGTCAAGGTAAATGCGATCCATCCACACTTTTATAGACCTCCACCAAAGTAAAAAATTTATTGAGAATTGAGATCTCTTGTATTGTTAGAAGAGTAAGGAAGCCCATCTAAATGTGCTCTCCTAACTGAAGATGAAAAGTGATTTATGGACGAGAGCACATGCTCATTTACCTCTTGAGCAGAGTATCAAACTTTCCCCAAAACATCAGTGAACTGACTGATGCCATACATACTTATTCATTCCTTGAGGTGGTGAGCTTATAATTTATATGATTTTAAATTCTAGACACCAAAAACTCACTCTTTCCAATCTGACACACTCTACAGCAAGACTCTTGCATTTCTTCTTAATTGCAAATGACTTTATTTTTTCAGTCTGACAGGCACCTGAATGTATGGTCGCTCACAAGAAACAATTTTGTTTTTTGAGGTCCAAACTGTTATACGTGGAAAATAACTTTTATATTTATCTCTTTAGTTGCAACATTTGTCAGCATAAATGTAAAAAATTGCTAGTTAGGTTCAACTGAGGCTTGCATGGTGGCATGCTCTTCCCAAAATTGCTTCACCTCATCTTTAATAATCCCTGTCACGTAGACTTTTTAATAACAGAAGGCCTATGCACCAGCCAACATTTCTGGCTTCCCATAATATAGGATGAAAATATATTAATTCCATGCTGTGACATGAGAAGATTGTAGTAGTAATCTCCACCTGTTTGTCAGAATTTAAAGTATTATTAGAAAGAAATCTATTTGGTTGGCTATGCCTGTAGCTGGGGCAAAAGACTGTATACCCCCCTTATTGAAGAAAATATTATCCAAGGGTCACATAAAGAAAACCTTTGTTTGCAGCCCAGTATTTTAGTTCTGTATCTGTTAAGATCCGTTCAATTGTGGCTTAAGTGGACATTGAGCCTTGGGAGGGGAAGGGTTCAATCAATCTGCACTCCCACACATTTGTGGCCACACATAAATGCACATACTCCTTTGGATTCATCTTTGTGATTGTTTTAAATGTATGCTTACCTAACAGATTATTTTAAATTATATTTATTGTTTAACAAAGTAAGGTGTGTGTGTGTGTGTGTGTGTGTGTGTGTGTGTGTGTGTGTGTGTGTGTGTGTGTGTGTGTGTGTGTGTGTGTGTGTTTCAAGTTTGAGTTAACTTTAATATTTCTCTAGCATGAAGTGAAACAAAATTTACTAAATAATAATAGCAGAATTATCTATTTTGGATTTCTACCATAAAAACACTCAGATTGCTGTCATTATAATATATCAATATATATGTCGCCACCAGTTACTGCCCCTTGACTGTGTACAACTCAAATGTATCACTGTGAAAAAGAGAGAGTGAGTATAGTATTCCAATCTACATTAAGTAAATACACACTGGTCTTGCAAATCCAGATTAATGTCCAATTAACTTTAGCAGGGTCAGGAATTCCCATCCACATATAGCCACATACCCAGCAATTATAGCCTAATAATGACTATACACCTCATATATTGGGTCGTGAATTATGGTCACAGTAATGTATCTCAAGCTTCTTTCACATAAACATATAGTAGCTGAAGTATTCCAACTAATTTCACATAAATGCATGCTAAAAATGTAAAGCCAGACTGATTAAACTGAACAAACAACACAAAGTAAGTTACCTTCCTCATCAGACGTCCCTGCCCCATGCTGTAGTTATAGTCACTTTCCTATACACCTCATCTGATTGCCATAAAAAATATAATACTTCTCAAACTCTTAGTGCAGGACACATGGAAAAAGCTAAAAAAATAATGAGGGACAAAGGCCCAAACTTGGGGTACAGATTTTAAGTATTGCAGTTATAAACACACAGTAGCCTAAAATATCCAGCTTACTTCAATTTAATACACACTAGTCCTGCAACATCAGACTGTTTAAAGACAGCAAATGACAACAGGATAAATTATTTTAATCAAAAAGTAATGTAATTCAAATAAAAATGTAATCAAACAACAAATTTGCATCAACATGCATTATCCAAACAATAACAAGTATAAAACTCTAACAAATGGCATAACTGACTGATTGTAATCCTGAGTAATTGAATAGAAAATCAAAACTTTACAAGGCACAGGCAAAAATATGAGACAAAATCAGAAACATTCTAAAAAATCTGTGAGAGTTGAGAAATGTGGAGAAATGTTCTTTATAATGAGGTATTGGCATTCTGTCCCTCAGTATTTGGAGCCTCTGCCCACTGATGCTGAAGCAACTGCATATTAGCCCATTCCCAACTGTAGATATACCTATCTGCAAATGGTACTAGTAAGCAAATAGCTGCAGTACTGGATCTATTATTAATAAACCTGAATACATTCAACCGATTAACACTAAATTGCTAACGATGGAATGCTAACTTGTCAGTTATCACCAGATAGATGTCCGGTTTGAAAATCGTATAATGAATCATTTATTGCTATTAAAATAATCACACTGATTCAGAATTGCTGCTTTTAAGTGCCAACAAGCAGTAGCTTCTGAAGTTGCGGTAAATGTAGAAACAATGGACAAAACATAAAACAACAAGCATAGCTAGTCAGTGTATTTCTGGCCAATATTAATTATTTTATTAGTAGGCTGAAGGCTAACCTCTGGTGTGCTAAGCAAATCCATTATGCTGTTCTACACTATGAGCATATTTTTTTCTTTTTAAGTATTGTACATAGCCAAATCTGCTCACAAAAGTACAGTATTGCACATGAAACCTTCACTTTCTATATCACAATCACACTGTCTGGTACTGTGCGTACATGAATATAGTTAGTCATCCAATCATGCAGAAAGATTTATGGAAGAATGTAACTGCTTTACTTCTTTTATAAATTGCAAAGCATTTTTTATTTGTTTGATATTGGTGACTTTTACATTCAGCACACAAGCTAACTAAATTGAGTTAACAAATAAGGATTTTAAGTAGATAGCCTGGCCAGCATAATGGGTGACAGCCACGTGCCCTCCTGTAGCCTTGTGCCCTGGTTGGCCTCCTGAATTGCTTCACTACAATCCTCCACTGGATGTGGCTGAGATTTTATCCAGGACAGGGATGAGAATCACATTAAAATCCACTATTATAACTATTAAGATGCCTCATAGACGTTATCAATAATCCCATTAAAGGCATCTAAATACCATTGGACTGTAATAATTTCAGCCTTAGAAATACTGAAAATAACTTTCCAACATCAGTTTGCACTTTTATAACCCACAGGCTACCCTCCACTGGCAGACAATGATTTTAAGTTAGTCCAGTGAAATGTAGAATTAAAAAGTGCTAGTACTCCCCTAAAAGCATTTGTGCTTATATAGAAGACCCCACCTTTTCTGATAGAACAAAACTTTTTTAGGATTTGTTTCCTATAGTAAAGCTACTTGTACTTGCAGTTTTTTTTAAACACTGTCAAAACCCAGGCTTTTCAATGCCGGCATTTTGAGCACTCACATTGCATGGCAAAATTTGCACTGGCCCAGTATAAGGCATACAGCTTTTAACTTCTTGCAGAATATTCCTAAAATAAATATTAGTAAAAGAGTCAATTTCCTCTATATAAAATGCAGTAGAAAAGTCCAAATCAGAAAACGGTTAAAACATAATAATGTACAAGTGTCAGCTAAGCAGGCTGAATACTCCCACACAAGCAGCTCAGTCCTAAAGATAAGATTCAGCACTGAAGGATGATTGCTTATTTGAAAATATCAAAAGATAATACTTACACAGAAATTTAACACTGTCTTAGCCAGTACATTATGTAAAAGTAACCTTTGCACAAGTATTTATCACTTGCTTAATTGGTAGTGCTTTTCCTTAATCAGTTTCAAGCAGCAGAGGTAAAAGTCTTTGTCTCCCATGCAACATAATTTCTCAGTATGTAGGCTTTAGAAGTTGTTAGGCTACAAGCTCTGAAGAAAACTGCATAAGCATAGCTGTCTGGTGATGACCCCAGACATATAGTGATTCCTTTAACAAGTATTAAGTGTAGGAATCTGTGGAGCTCTACTCTAGAACTGGAACTTTCCAGTGTCTGTATTTTAGGAATCAAGTACGTTAGATGAGACTGACAGAGCATAGAACAGAGTTTCTAGTAAATCTTTAAAATTCCCTAGGTCTGAACATCTGACTTACTTATTAGCAACAATAAAGCAATATTATAATGTGTGTGTGTGTCTATATATATGTATGTATATATATTATATATATCTTCTTCTTCTTCTAGGTCCCCTGCACATGGTTGAAATGCCACAAAGTCAAAACCCATATAGCTGAGACCATATGTTCAACTTTTGGAATCCCAACCATTGGAATCTCTGTGCAGTGCGGAATGGAAATATTTCCATTTCCACAATGTAGTGCAATCTCAGAGTTGGTATATTAAAGTTACGGGGGGTGTGGGTGAAGTCCCCCCATGGGGGGTGCAAGGAGGTGTAGCCCCCTGCCAACAATAAGAAAGTGTGTTTATGTTGTGTATTTTTTTTTACATGTTTGAAATTGCAGAAGTCGAACATATGGTCTCAGCCATATGAGTTTCGGCTTTCTGCAATTTCGATCATGTATAGTAGACCCATTTACATATATATGTATATATATATATATATATATATATATATATATATATATATATATATGTATATATTTATACACACACACACACACACACACACACACACACACACACACACACACACACACACACACACACACACACGTATTGATTACTATCATTTGATTGAAACCTCAAAATGTTGAAAACCATAAATATTGAAACTTTTAATGCAGAGGGCAAGCCTCCCTCCTGCAACCCCACCCCCTCTGTTAAACATATGGATCTACCTTACAAGCTCGACACTTCACAAGATTGATATTTAGAATGATGAGACCACAAGACCGACAGAGCAGATAACTGACAACTTGTAATCTCGACAGCGAAAACACCAACATGGGAAAAGTGTGAGCGTGACTCGGTAAGTATGCGATACTGAGGGATTTAGGGTTAGGGTGCGGGTAAAGTGAGTGTGTGATAGTGAGGGACTTAGGGTTAGGGTGCGGTTAAGTTAAGTGTGCAATAGTGAGGGATTTAGGGTTAGGGGGCGGGTAAGGTAAGTGTGCGATAGTGAGGGACTTGAGGGTTAGGGGCGGATTGTGAGTTAGGGTTAGGGTGCGGCTAAGGTAAGTGTGCGATAGTGAGGGACTTGAGGGTTAGGGGCGGATTGTGAGTTAGGGTTAGGGTGCAGGTAAGGTAAGTGTGCAATAGTGAGGGACTTGAGGGTTAGGAGCGGATTAAGTGAGTTAGGGTTAGGGTGCGGCTAAGGTAAGTGTGCGATAGTGACAGACCTCAGGGTTAGGGTTAGGGTTTGGGTTAAGGTTAGTGCATAAATAGTTGTGTGTAAGGTGTAGTGCAGGCTTTTAGGTTGTTGGTGTGCTTGTGTTGTGTGTGTTGTGTGGAACAGCAAACTTTTTGTTTTGTTAACTATCAGGATTGTGGTTTGTCGGGCATGTGAACTTTCGTGTTTTTGCAGTTTCATTCTTGTGGTCTTGTCGTTCTAAATGTTGATCTTGTGAAGTGTCGAGCTTGTAAGGTAGATCCAATTACATATATTAACTCTGAGGTATCACTACTGTGGGAAAGGGTAACATTTCCATTTTCAATATTTTGAATTTTTAACATTTTTAGGTTTCAACCAAATGAATGGAACCCATAATATATATATATATATATATATATATATATATATATATATATATATATATATATATATATATATATATATCTACTTCATAAAGTCAAGTTACCACAAAGCTGAGTGTGAAATTGTTGAGACCATAATATCTAAATCACAAAACACTGAAAATTTAAAATGTAGAGTGTTGTAATGTCATATATGTTACAATTCTGGTCCTGTAGATTGTAAATTTGGTAATATCACTTTAAGTTTTGTAGTGTTCTGAACAAACATGGTGGAGGAATGTTTCATGCTGAAAGCTAATTTTTGGATTTTGTGGTGAAACTTTGTGCGAAACAGGTAAGGAAGATTTTATTTTTGGTATAGATTTATGGTGGTAGTGGTAGTTAAAGTGGCGGGACAAGTGTCTAGGAGGGTAGTGTGTTTCTTGGATGCATGTAGGTATTTTGTCCACAAAACAAGTGCATGAGTGAGTTCAACTTCTGGAGATCAGGGTACAGTGGGGGGTCATGAAATTTACCTTGTCTCAACTGTAGTGTGATCTCAGAGTTCGTAGGTTTAATTTGTATGGGGTGGGGGATGCAGGGGGGTGGATCCCCCCCTGCAAAAATATAGAAAAGGCTTGATCTGGAGTTTGTAAGTATGGATGTAATGTCTTAGGTGATAGGAGGGAGTAGTGTTGGTAAAAGTAGTTTGCTATATTGTTTTCCATGTTATGTGCTTGTGATGTATACACTATTGATTTTATGGATTATCGACTTTTTGTTATTTAGTTGTTCTGGTCTTTGCTCTTGCTATATTGTAGTTTGATGTTGTGGTTATTTGATTTATTGAAATAGATCCATATATATATCTATATATATATAAATATCTATATCTATATATATATATATATATATATATATATATATATATATATATATATATATATAGATTCACTTTATAATCTCGAAATACCGAAATGTCGAATTTCAGTATCTCAAAACCATAAAGGCAAATCCACAAAACACTGACAGCCCAAAACCATGAAATTTGTAATTACGAACACACAGCATATACCACACCACACATACACCACAATACCCACAGTACAAAACAAAAAAATACACAAAAACATAACACCACACACCCACAAACCTACACTACAAATAAGCAAGGGGGCAAGCCCCCTTGTACCCACCACACCTCCTACTTGTATATACTAACTCTGAGATCGCACAAACAGAAAAATAAAGTAAACTCACACCCAGACATTCTACAGTCCTTCGTGCACGCGCACACACACACACACACACACACACACACACACACACACACACACACACACACACACACACACACGCACACACACACAAAATCACACATATACAAACATCCAACACTTACATACTCATACTTTCACATGCCTACCCTAAACCACACGTACAACTTACAAACACACTCACATACATGAAAACTCCCACCCAAAACCCTTACAAAACACTCACTTACCTTAAATTCCACATATATCCACACACAACACCAGACACCACCCACACAATACACCGCATGTAACATAGTGTAAAGCCATAACCGCTAATTCGAGATATTCAAATTCACAATTATGCACTTTCGCTATTTTAAAAATTCGCCTTTATGGTCTCGAAATACTGAAATTCGAAATTTCAGTATTTCGAGATTATAAAGGGGAACTATATATAGATATATATATATATATATATATATATATATATATATATATATATATATATATATATATATATATATATATATATATATATATGGGTCTACTTCTCTTGTTCAAAATTACACTTGTTCAAACAAGAGAAGATCAAGACCCAGTTTAGCAAATGTGCGCTTAAATGAAAGTGCACTTTCATGAAACTCACTTTACTGATCTCAGACTGCATTCTCGCACTTAGTGCATATAAGTAGTGAGGGGCCAGTCTGACAAACAAAAACACGTTTTAGCAGGGGGGCAAGCCCCCCCTGCACCCTCCATACCCCCACTACTTATATATACCTACTCTGAGATCGCACTATAGTGGGGATAAGGTATATTTCCTTGTCCCTACTGTACTGTGGCTTGGTAAAGTGAGTTTCACAAAAGTGCATGTTTAGTTAAGTGCACTTTCAGTAAACTGGGTCTCGATCATCTCTTGTTCGAACAAGTATAATTTTAAACAAGAGTAGTAATCTTGGGTCTCTTGTATTTCCACAAATCAAGCAGTCCTACAAATACCAGAAACAGGGATCTATTTATCTTCAAGTAAATAAAACACTATAAAGATTTAGGTTCATAACATAGCAATTTCCCTCTAATGGAATAAACTCCCACTGCAAATCAAGCAGTATGGTATCATCCTTCAAATAGGAATTGGACTTCTTCATCTGGCTTTTCCCGGTTAGGGGTCGCCACAGCAGATCATCTGTCTGCTCATGATTGGCAGTGGAGTTTTATGGTGTTGAGTTGCCAGCCCGGCACCCAACCTTCCAAGGAAGGCACACACACACACACGCACTCATGCCTAGGGCCAATTTAGAGTATCCAATCCACCTACAGCATGTCTTTGGGATGTGGGAGGAAACCAGAGCACCCGGAGAAAACCCATGCAACCACAGGGAGGACATGCAGACTCCGCACAGAAGGCACCCCAGCTGAGGATCAAACCAGAGAACCTCTTGGTGTGAGGTGAATGGTAACCACTGCACCACCGTGACCGCCTTCAAATAGGAATTGGACTATTGAACTGGTATTCACAAATTCATTCTTGGCTTGGCTGGATTAGTCTTCCCTGAAAAGGAGGTACAGCCTAACAGAGGGTACTGGAAAGGCATACATGGTTACAAGACTCAGTTGCTTTATATTTCCTATGCTTCCTATGGTAATCTCACTAAACTCCAGTTATGCAGAGACATTCACTCTAACCCTGGCCCAATTCCCATCCTACAAAACACATGTAACACTCAAATGAAACCCCAGCCAATGGCAAAACCTAACACCCCACCACTCAACAACACTCCCAGAAAAAGGGCAAATATCACCCTTGTTAATGTAAACCTAAGAAGCCTAGTAAGCAAATTTCATGTATTCCATGCTACCCTATCCCTGCACACTCCTGACACTGATGTCCTAACAGAAACATGGCTTAAACCCCACATAAAGAACAATAAAATCCTACTCCAGGGCTATAACATTCTTAGACAAGACAGGATATCGAAACGAGTAGAAGGTATAGCAATAATATATAAGAACTCTCTTAACTTTGAACAACTGCAGATAAATCCCCAGACCTAAAAAACATGCTCATGCCTGAAAATCAACAACAATAAACAACTAATCCTGCTAGCAGTATACATCCCACCCAATAACAGCCCATCTGCTATAGAAAACCTAGTCTCATGGGCATCCAATACATTTAGTCAAGAAACCATCATAGTAGGAGACTTTAATACTGATTGTTAAACCTATTCCTCTGACAACCTCTCCAACTACATAAACTTACATGACTTCACCCAGCTGATAAATACACTCACTAGGATTGATAAACACAGCAACAAACAATCAATTCTTGATTGGACCCTAACAAACAAACCCTCACACATTTCTCACTCAGGCTGTCTGCCATGACAGCCTAAGCGACCACCTAATATCTTTCTTCATAAGGCACTGCAATCCTCATACAAAAACATAATACAAATAAGTACGTAATATGAAGAATTTCTCCACAGACATTTTAAACAACTACGCAAAAACTGCAATTGGTGCCCATTGAAAGCTCTCCAATTAGATGCAGCAGTTGAAAACTTCAACAGTAAATTTCTAGGGATGCTAAACACCCTGGCACCCATTAGACACATTAGATCTAAAACATACTGCTGCTCATGGCTAACAAAACAAAACAAACAACTATTACAACAAAAAGACAAACTCTGGTATCAACACCAGATCAAAAAAACCAAAGCCTCCCTTGATAATTTTCGTCACTTAAGAAATACTTGCAAAAACACATCAAAACCAATAAAAGACAGCACTACTCAAATATGCACCACCAATATCAAAATAACCCACAGAAATTATGGGGTACTATCAAAAAACATATGCATCCAGGTCGTATTTTTACCCCATCACCAAATATCCATAAATCAGAAGAAAATATAGTCTCCCAATTCAATTCCTTTTTCATAAACTCCATACTATCACTTACAACAAACAGAAATAGTTCCCAACATATGACTCATTCTGTAAATAATGAATCATGGCCTCACTCTCCCTCCAATCCATCCACATAGGGAAAATAAAGACATTATTAAACAAGCTAAAACCTACAGCCCTTGCCAGTGATAACCTACCAAATGAATACCTCAAATTTGCAGCCTATGTCATCTGTTACCCAGTATCTATTCTGATTGAGAACAGCACATACTTAAAGTTGGGAAAATATCCTATTTATTTATTTTATTTTTATTTATTTGCAGTTCACTGGGCCGAATTAACCCATTTTCAGTGGAGGCTTGGGGAGAAAAGCTCTAAGATGCATTATACAATTTAGATACAACTGATAGTTAATATTAAAGATAATATTATGTAGAATAGTTACTCATAAATGCATTCAGTATCATGCATAGTTAATAAATTCATTAAGCTTGTAAGGTAGGGATCATACAGTTTAATTTGAGGAAAACAGATATCTGTTAGGTGTGAAAACAGTTTACATACAAAACTTTTAAGAAAATGTAAATACGCTTTACATACACACATCAGCAGTAGAATGCTATTTACAATATTTACAACATTGGGCTATGTGAGAGTAGCTGTAGGAGTTGTTGAGAGCTTAGAAAGAAGCTATAGAAATTGTTGAGAGCTTAGATAGGCTCATAGGAAGATAACCATTAGAGTTGTAGAGCTTGGGAACCATAGTGAGAACCCCCTTGGATTAGGTTGGGTGAAGGCAGGTACATTTCCATTTAGTGGACAGGTGTTTGAATAGTTGGGTTTTGAAGTTTTTTGAGTTTGGTATGGTTCTTAGTGTGGAGGGAAGGGAATTCCATTTTTTGCCTAGTGAGAAAGATAGAAGAAGTTGGCCAGCAGGACATTTAGGTTTATGGATAGTAATTAAGTTCTGATTTTCAGGTCTGAGAGCTCTTTTGGGTGTATAAGGGGGAAGGATGTTAGTTAGAGTGGGACATTTTGTTGGGTGAAATTTGAGTCTATGTGCAGTAGTGAGTTGGAGATAGTCTAGGTATTTTGGGAGTTCAAGCCAATTCAGGGATTGTAGGGTTAGGCAGTGATGGGTGGTATTTTTAGATGTATAGGCAAATTTAGAGATTTTGTTGTAGCAGTTTTCTAGTTTAGAGGTGATAGAGGAGGACAGGTTGGTTAGGAGAGGGGCTCTGTATAATAAGGAAGGAAGAAGATAAGTCGAGGCCAGAGTTTGACTGGTAGAGTTGGAGAGAAAGCGATTATTCCTATGCAGCATACCTAGCTTTTGGTGAGTTTTCTTAATATTTTGTTGAATATGAATATCAAACTTGAGGTGTTCATCTACAGTAATGCCAAGTAGTTTGGCAGAGGGGATTACTTCTATAGGTGAGTTGGTTTGATTATAGACTTTAAGTTGTTTTTATCGTAGGAGAGGGTTTTTGTGTGAGGGAATAGTAGAATCTTTGATTTATTTGCATTGAGAGAGAGAGGTAGTTTTGGCACATCCAGTTTTCAGTTGTTGAGAAGGCAGTATGGGCTTTAGTCAGCAATTCAGAGAGGTTTGAGGCAGGGCAGAATAAGGTGGAATTGTCTGCGTATTGAATGATTTTAGCATCAGGAATAGCAGTGTGAAAGTTATTGGTGAAGATGTTGAAAAGCACTGGCCCAAGGATGTTTCCCTGTGGCACGCCAGTTGGGGTAGGTATGAAAGAAGAGATGGGGTTCTTCCATTTGACTGCCTGTGATCTGTCTGATAGATAACTGGAGAACCAGAATAAAGCATTATGTGAGAGATTAAGGTTTGAGAGTTGATAGAGAAGGTGCTTGTGGAAAACAGTATCAAAGGCTTTAGACAGATCGAGTAAAACATTAAAAACTAAGTGTCCTGAATCTCGGGCTTGATTGACAGTTTCTAGGAAAGAGAGTAGCACAGTTATTGTGCTATGGCCTGGATGGAAGACATGCTGGGTAGAAGCAAGAGAATTGTTTTGGGTCAGGAAAGGCATAAGTTGGAGGTGGATGCATTTTTCTAGGGTTCTGGAGATTGGTGAGAACAAAGCAATGGGGCGAAAGTTTGAGATGCTGGTATTTTTGCCTCCTTTATGAAGACGAAGAATATAAGCTGAGCTCCAGAGTTTGGGGATATATGATTCTTTTATGGATCAGTTGATAATGATGCTGATTGGGAGAGCAATGCCAACAGGAGCACATTTTAGGAAGGAAGAGGGAATATTGTCAGGAGCGATGGAGCAAGGTTTAAGTTTGGACAAAAGTTTTTTTTTATAAAGTTAGTGGAGATGGGTTTGAGTTCAAACAGATGAGATGAGTTAGAAGGGGGAGAGTGTAGAGCAGTTGGGTTATTATTGGGAAATGTCTTGGTAGTAAAAGTGTCTATGAAAAATGAGTTAAATTCAGAGCCTAATTCAAGGTCAGATTTACTTGGGTCAGGACAGGGATTATTCTTGGAGCCTGGATTGAGGAGTGAGTTTATTGAGTTCCAGAATTATTGGGGTTTTTTATTCTTATTGGATTGAAGTTTGATATAGTAGGATATTTTTTGTCTTTGGTGATTAGTCGTTTTGCATGGTTGTGGAGCTGTTTATGTTGGAGCAAGGTATTGGCCAGTTTATTGTTTTGGTAAAGCTACCATAGTTTGTCACTGTGGTGCATAATCTGTTTCGTCTCTTTGGATAGCCAAGGAGCAGTTTTAGCTTGTATCCTTTTGCTTCTTAGTGGGGCTAGTGAGTTTAAAGTATCAAGGAAGACAGAGTTGAAGTATTCTATAGCCGTGTCAAGAGGAAGGATGTTTAGAATTTGTCAGTTCATTTGTTTGAAATTTTTTTTGAAAGTAGTTGGGTTGAAGCTACTGAGATTATGAGTTTGAATGTATTGATGCTGGTGTGGGGAGGAACTAGTTGAGCGATGCACGAAGGCTGGGAGGTGGTCGCTAAAGGTATGAGGAATTGTGCCAGGATTGGTTATTCTGTTTAGACCTGAGACTAGGATCCAATCTATAGTGGATCCGGGAGGGTTTATTTTGTTAAGTCGAGTGATGGAGAGGATTATTTGACTGGAGTTATAGGGGTTAATGGATAGGGAAGGAGAGGGGAAATTGATTTTATTCCAGTCAATATTCACATCACCAAGGATATAAGTTTCATAGTTAATTTAAGCAGATTCCCATAAGAGAATATTTTCGAGTGTAGAGATATTGTTGCCAGGTGAGATATATAGGGCAATGATGCAGATATTTTTATGTTTATTTAGTTTTAGAATTCCAGCAGTTAGTTCAGTGTTCTGGAATTGAGGAATTGGAATTTGGAGGGGAATTAAAGTAAGAAGTTTGGGGTAGACTAGGGCAGTGCCTCCACCTTTTTTATTTAGTCAGTCATTTATGAGACAATGAAATCCTGGGGGCAGAATCTCAGAGTTGGAGATAAAGGGCTTGCGCCAGGTTTCAGAGATGGCTAAGATATCTGGTTGGTTATGGCTTAACCAAGCTTGAAATTGGTGTACTTTGTTATTTAGACTTTGTGCATTAATTGTAAAAATATTTAGAGTGTTGAAATAGGAGGAAAAGAGAAAGAGATGAGTGTTGGTAATAAAGGATGTAGGACCATAGTTATTTATATATATATATATATATATATATATATATAGATATATATAGATATATATATATATATATATATATATATATATATATATATATATATATATATATATATATATATATGTATACATGCCTATATATATATATATATACCCGTGAATTATCACATAGGTGGCAGTACACTTAACACCGAAAGTGCGATAAGAGACTTAGGGACACAGGTGGACTGTGGTCTTCCCTTCAATAACCACATCACCATAACAGTCATGAAATCCTTCTATGTGGCACACCTCATCACTAAGGGCTTTTCATCCAGAAAAAGGGAGGTCATTGTCCTACTGTACTCATACGTCATTAGACCCATTATAGAATACAACACCCCATTTGGTATGTACCATCTACTCCGAGGTGATCTCTGCTTAACATACAAGGCTATGTCAAACCCAGAGCTGTTGGACATGCTACACTTAAAGAAATCCCAATCCCTCAAAGCCACACACACTCCAGAAATCTAAATCTTGTCATCACAATAAATGAAACATGCTGGAGGGATAGGTTACTGACCCAGAGACTCCACAGACTCTGGAATAGACTGCCCATACATGTCAAGCAGAGCGCCTCTTTGGCCCTCTTCAAAAGGAACCTTGATGATTGGATGGGAGAAAGGAAATTCACCCTGGGGATCATGTCAGTCACCCTGCTAGATTGGGGTCCTGGGAAGTAAATAGTGTGGGAAGAAATAGCCAGGGAATTGTTATGGCTAGGCTTGTATAGGCCCTAGGGCCAATAGCCTAGTACCAACCTATGAACCTATGAACCAGGGTTAGGATGGATATCACCAGCTTGGACTAGGTTGCTGAAGAAGATATCCTTTAGCCATATTGGTCTGACAGGCAAGAATTTTGATAGATTTTTGATTGGAGCAGGTGACAGTGTTTTGACTTTAGAAGAGAAGGGTTTAGGGTGGAATAGGTGCAGAGGCTTGGACTGAATGAGAGAAGAGGAGATAGAATGGAAATGGGAGTAAGAGTGAGGGAGAAGGTGGGTCTGTATGGTAGTTGTCTTTATAGGTGGTATTGGACAAGCATAGGTGTAATATGAGGTAGCATAGTATAAGGGAAGTATTAACAGAAAGAGGAGGCTGGGGGACTGGAGGGTGTGATAACTTGAGGAGAGCATGTTGGAGCAAAGAGAGAGTGGTATGAGTGGTTAGGAAAATAGAGAAGGCTATGAAGAATAAAGGGTTTAAAAAGTGATGAAGGTATTCTAGAGATTTAAGGAAAGAGGAGGGGCTATAATTATTGGGTGGCGTACAGATTACAGAGTTTAAGAAGGATGGCTATAGGTGGGAGGAGTAATGAGGGGGAGCTGGTATTGAGTAATTAGGCTGAAAGGGTAGGGCAAGATTGGAATAAAGCTAGGAGTACTGGGGGCGGGTGGGAATTGGGGGCAGGGTAGGGGAGCAGAGTGAGCTCATAGGGTGAATGGAGTGGGAAAGAACACTAGAGGTGAGTATGGCAGAAAAAGTATCAGCAAAGGGCAGTTTAAAGGCTGTAGTTGAAAGGTATGAGCTAAAGATTTCCAGCCAAAAAATGAAGGCTGCCATTACAGAGGGTGGTTTAGCAGGGGGAGATGATATTTACAGTCTAAGGATATTATAGGTTCATAGGTAGGTACTAGGCTATCAGCCCAAGGTCCTACGTAAGCCTAGCCAACAAGGTTCTCTGGCTTATGTCACCCAAGAAAGTTATTTTCCTGTGCCACTGTCAAGCAGACACACAGAAGTGATCACCGGGGTGTATTTCCTATTTCCCATCCACTCATCAAGATTTTTCTTGAAGAGTGTTAATGAAGAACTTTGCTTGATATAGATGGGTAGCCTGTTCCAGAGTATGGGAAGTCTCTGGGACAGGAATCTATCCCTCCAGCATGTCCTGTTAACTCACAACCATTTGTGAAAAAATAAAATTTGTTGGGATTATAAAGAATATCTAGGATTTACATTGGTAGATGTTGCCACCTAATGGTAGAAGGAGATAGCAAACAGCAGGGATAGTTGGACCAGTCTTAGGTTTAAATATATTCTAGGGTAGTGATAACAGGAGGGGGAGAGGGCAAAGGTTCTGTAGTAGGCTGCTAGAACGCACACACAGGAAGGCAGACTAATTCTATAAATAGTACATTAAGTCTACATTTAATTAGTGTTAATCAACATACATTTACACAATCTTGTTGGGGGGGGCTCCCCTCAGTAGTATTTTTCTAAGTGCCTGGCAAGCTGGCCAATTTAGGGTGTCTTCAGGTGATGGCCGGAGGTATTCCTTTTGCGTTTAAAGCAGGGAGGGAGCATCCAGGATGGATTACTGTAGAGGAGTGGGAGACAACACTGAGTTAGTTAATATTGCAGATGTAGAGGGGAAAGGTTGAAGGTAAGGGATGTTTAGAGAAGAAGGGAGGGTGTAACAAAGCACAGTAGTAGAGAGAGGCTATGGTTAGATGAGGCTGGAGCAAGTATGTAGAGGAAGATTAGGTTTAGGTGATTAACAATGGAAAGCAGCAGACATTATGCTAAGAACAATACAAGTTAGGCAATATAGGTTACATTAAATAGAACAAAACATTCATTCAGCAGTTCAGCATGCTATCAGTGACCCTAGTCCATTTGAGAGGACAGGGTTATACAGCAGTAGAGCCAAATATAAGCAGCAGAAAGCAAATGGTAAATGATAAAGTAATACTATAAAATCTCTAAACAGTGCATTATATAGTGCTCAACAGACTAACACAGTAAACTACAATATGTTCATGCTGTGCAATAACTTGTACTGAACAGTTTTCAAAACAGTTTTCAGGACAATATAAAAGTCATGTGGTGCCCTTATAGAGACAAACGGAAAAGAAAAATAGTTGCTATGCCAGTAATTAAGCTAAAGGTTCTAGTAGGACCATTGATCCACCTTAAAATAGAAATAAAGGCCTTCAACAATATATGTTCATTGGCGTCCTTTTAACAGGATATCTGGAGAGCAGACTAGGTCAGCAAAGTGCAACAGTAGAGCCCTGAATACTCAGACTAAAATAATGCAGCTGGCGACAACATAAAAAGAGACCCAGTCGTCCCAAAAAGCAACTTACAGCTGCTAAGCTGGTAATTAACCTAAGCAAAGGACAAATGACACAGTACAAAGCAAGCAGTCAAACAGTATAGTATATAGGGCAAAACAGCCCCCAAAACTGTATAGAAGCTGTGTGGAGTGCTTGTAGTTATAAATGGAAAGAAAAATGGCTACTAAATCTGATTTTAAGCAGAAGGCTTGAAGGGGGATTGTTATTCCACCTTAAGAAGCTATCCAGCATTCAGTGATGCACTTTGGTTGGCGTCCTTCTAACAGGACATCATTACACCAGGTTTCTGGTTGTGACAAGCCAGCAGTATTCAATCAAGCCCCTTGTACCCATACTAAATTAATGCAGCATTAGTTAGTGTAGAAAAGAGCCCCACTTGCCCCAAAAGCTGCTTGCAGAGGTCAAAAACACATGTAGGTCATAGATAAATGAAGCCATCAGCATGCGGCCAACAATTTATTATTTATTTATTTTACATTTGTTGACCGGGATAGTCTGACTGGATACATGTCCATTTTCAGCGGAGTCCCGGGGAGAAAAGCTCCAACAGGGTTAAAATGACATATTATTAAAAAGACATGAAGACAATTACATATTAAAAAGACATAAAGACAATTACATAGTTTTTTTTTAGATTATTACAAAGGAAGTTACATTTGGTTACATTTCATTATATTCAGTTGAATTGACACTTGGTTGACTATGACACTAATTCCCCACTTGTATGTGGAATTCCTCATGGTAATCTTAGTCTGGGTTCGTACAAGGACAAAGCCAGTGCGATTTATAGTGGATTTTTAGTTCTTTTTTGAATAGAGCTAGTGATGGTAAAGACGTTAGCATATTTGGAAGAGAATTCCACACCTTGCCAGTAACATTGGAGTACAATGTATCCCCACCTAGGTTATGGGACTTGCTAGTTTGTATTAGGAGCTTGTCAGATGAGCAAAGAGAACTTAGGCTGGAGTAGGGGGTTAGTATGTTTTTTAGTGCAGGGGTGTTCTCTGGATGTTTCAGGATTTTAAAGGCTTCTATGAGTTGGTATTTCAGGAGAAGATTAGGGAGTTCTAGCCAGTCAAGTTTTTTCAGGTTAATACAGTGGTGTGTTCTATAGGGTAGGGCAGTGATGAATCTAGCAATGTGGTTATAACAAGTGGAGAGACGATTGAGGTCTGATTTGTTGAGGTTCGTAAGGATGGGGGAGGCGTATAGTAGGGTGGATAGGAGGTGTGAGTGGGCAGTAGCTAGTCTAGCGGCTGGAGTTAGGAAGGTTTTTAATCTATATAAAGACCCTAGTTTTTTGTTTACCATTTTAATAGTTTGGTTGATGTGGGTGTCAAATCGCAGTTTATTGTCAATGTTTACTCCTAATAGTTTAGCGTTGGTAGAAGGAGAGATAATAGTACCATTGTTGGATTGAATAGTGAATTGTGTGAAAGGTGTTGGGTTGGTTGGGTGAAAGAGAAGTAGTTGGGTTTTTTTGGGGTTTAAGATGAGTTGATGGTCAGTTAGCCAATTTTCAACTATAGTAAAGCAGTGTTGGGTAGTTGTTAGAAGGTTATCAAGGATGGGATTAGAACAGATGAGAGTTGAGTCGTCTGCATATTGGATGCAGATGGCTTCGGGGATGACTGAATGGAGGTCGTTTATGAATATTGAGAAGAGAAGAGGTCCTAATATGGACCCTTGAGGTATGCCTATGCTGTTTGGTAGTAAGCAGGAGAGCTTGTTCTGCCACATAACTGCCTGTTGTCTACCTACGCGGTAGGCCTGAAACCAGTTTAGGACTTGGGTGTCTAGATGTAAGGTTTCTAAGGTTTTGAGAAGAAGCTGGTACCATGTCGAAGGCTTTCCTCATATCTAGAAAGAGAGCTGAGGAAATATTTTTGTTATTCCGGTTGCGGTTGATTTTCACGGTAAAAGAGAGGAGGGCAGTAGTCGTGCTATGATGGGGTCTAAAACCATGCTGACAGTCAGTTAGTAGCTTGTTTTGGATGAGATAGGACATTAGTTGGTTATGCACACACTTTTCCATAATTTTGGCAAGTGGTGATAATATGGCTATTGGTCTATAGTTAGAGAGTTCAGTGGATGTACCACCTTTATGAAGAGGTATGACATGAGATATTTTCCATATTTCTGGGATTGTGGACTCAGTAATGGTTCTGTTAATTAAGATTGAAATGGGGTAGGCTATGACATCTGCAGCAATTTGCAGGTATTCTTCTGGTAGAAGATCAGCCGAGAGGGTAGTTGGCTTTAGTTTTTTCAATCGGGATTGAATGTAGGCAGTGGATATGGGTTGTAGGTTGAAGGATAGTGGAGAATTGGGTGTGGTGTTTTTTGGGGTGGTGGAGGGAGCAGGTAGCTGGTTGGCTAGTGACTGGATGGTTTCAGTGAAGAAGGTATTAAAGTTGTTGGCTACTTCTTCTTGGCTCTTGTCAGATAGAGTTTCTGGGGTGGGAGTGGTGGATTTTCCTGGTTGGAGAAATTTATTCAATCCTGCCCAGAATTTTTGAGGGTTCTTTTGGTTTTTGTTTTGTAGGTGGTGAAAGTAGTTTTTCTTATCTAGAGCGGTGGCCTTTTTAGTTTCATTTCTTATTTGCTGGAAGATGACCCGGTCTAATGGTAACTTGGTGGTATGCCACTTGGTCCATGCTTTGTCTCTGAGAGTTATTTTGGTTTTGGTCTCTATGGTTAGCCAGGGAGCTATGTGAGTTTTGATTCTAGATACCCTTTTTGGAGCATGAGAGTCCAGTATGGTAAGAAATGTTTCATTAAAATGTGAGACTGCCTCATCTAGGGGAAGGAATTTCAATCTTGACCAGTTACAGTATTTAAGTTCCGTGTTAAATTTTATTGGGTCAAATTTTTTTTTTGTTTCTGATCGTTCTATACACTGGCATGCTAGTATTGGTTGTATTATCTTTCAAAATGTATGTAAGCATATGATCACTAAGATCATTGGGGAGAGTCCCCGGAGTATATTTTTGGGGGTGCTCCTTGACGAGCATCCAGTCAAGTATGCTTTCTTTTTGCTTATTATTGCCTAGTCTGGTGGTAGTGGTTATAATCTGAGTGAAACCATGGAGATTTAAAGAAGTAGGATTGGACTGTGCAGAGCATTGGTTCCAATCAATGTTAACATCTCCCAGGACTATTGTTTCTTGTGGATAGTTGTTATCTATCCAATTTAAGATGGCTTCTAAAGTTTCGATGTTGTTCCCTGGGGGTATATAGATAACTATTAGGTTTACACTTTTTAGTTTATTTAGTTGTATTTTTAGAGCTAATATTTCAGCATTAGCAACCTGCAGTGGTTGTTTGGGGTTAGTTAGGATGTTTAGCGTATTTTTATAAAGGACAGCTATCCCACCTCCCCTTTTCTTTATACGGTCAGCTCTGAATATGTTAAACCCAGGTGACATTATCTGACTGTCTTTGGTTGATGGTTTAAGCCATGTTTTGGTTAGACACATGATGTCAGGTAGATAGGTTGCTAGCATGGCATGAAGGTTGTGTACCTTGTTGTTCAGACTTCTTATGTTTAACTGACAGATGAGTAGAGAGTTAGCCGGTCTAAGGCAGAGTGGATGTTTTGTGGGCTCTGTATGGCTGGTATAATAACCTTACAACACAGTTACAAACATTGCATTGGAGTGATAGCCATCAGCACAAGACCATCTATAACCCTAAAACACAGTTACAAGTAAAAACGTGGAGTTTAGCACAATAGTTGTTTAGAGGCTTGCAAATGATAGACGGATATGCTGAAAAGACCTACTGGAAGGCGAAAACAAGCAGCCTAAACCACAGAACCAGCACAGAGGAGCCATGGATGCTCAGGACAGGATTTAAAAATGGCACCACAGTCCATGGGAGATATAAGTAAACTCCAGGAGGAAATTAGCTATGGGGAGGGGATAGGTGGAGAGAAGGTAGATGGACTAGGGGGGTAGAAGGTAGAAGGGACTAATGGGATGGAATGTTGGTAGGAAGAACAGTTCTAGGAGGAGGGAGGGCTTAATAGAGGTGAGTATGGCAAAACAAGTATCAGCAAAGAGCAGTTTAAAGGCTGTAGTTGGAAGGTATGAGCTAATTATTTCCAGCCAGAAAATGAAGGCTGCCTTTACAGAGGGTGGTTTAGCAGGGGGGAGAAGATATTTACAGTTTAAGGATATTAACTCACAACCAACTGTTTGTGAAAAAATAAAACTTGTTGGGATTATAAAGAATTTCTAGGATTTATATTGGTAGATGCTGTCACCTAATGGTAGAAGGAGATAGCAAACAGCAGGGATAGTTGGACCAGTCTTAGGTTTAAATATATTCTAGGGTAGTGATAACAGGAGGGGGAGAGGTCAAACGGTATATGGTAGGCTGCTAGAACGCACACATGGGAGGGCAGACTAACTCTATAGATAGTACATCAAGTCTACATTTAATTAGTGTTAAGCAACATACATTTACACAATCTTGTTGGGGGGTCTTCTCAGTAGTATTTTTCTAAGTACCAGGCAAGCTGGCCAATTCAGGGTGTCTTCAGGTGATGGCCGGAGGTATTCCTTTTCTGTTTAAAGCAGGGAGGGAGCACCCAGGATGGATTAATTTACACAATCTTGTTGGGGGGTCTTCTCAGTAGTATTTTTCTAAGTACCAGGCAAGCTGGCCAATTCAGGGTGTCTTCAGGTGTATGTAATTCCCCTCCACAAAGGGGGCTCATCATTAGAACTTACCAACTATAGACCGATATCCACATTATCTCCTCTTTCAAATATTTTAGACAAAATGCGTCCACTCACAACTAATAGACCATCTTCTCGGTAGTATTTTTCTAAGTACCAGGCAAGCTGGCCAATTCAGGGTGTCTTCAGGTGATGGCCGGAGGTATTCCTTTTCTGTTTAAAGCAGTGAGGGAGCACCCGGGATGGATTAATTTACACAATCTTGTTGGGGGATCTTCTCAGTAGTATTTTTCTAAGTACCAGGCAAGCTGGCCAATTCAGCGTGTCTTCAGGTGTATGTAATTCCCCTCCACAAAGGGGGCTCATCATTAGACCTTTCCAGCTATAGACCAATATCCACATTATCTCTCCTTTCAAAAATGTTTGACAAAATGCGTCCACTCACAACTAATAGACCATCTACTAATCAACAAACTCCTTGCCAACTCACAACAGAGTTTTTGACCAGGCCATAGTACCACCACTGCCTTGCTTAACTTCACTAATACTGTAAACCAGCTAAAAAACAATGGCTAAATGGTTTCCTCAATATTTCTAGACATGTCAAAAGCATTTGACACAGTGTCCCATGAGCAGCTCTTACATGAACTTGCATCCCTTGACATATCTAAAAATATCCCCTCATTGTTCTAAAACTACCTTTCAGATCACCAACAAGCAGTCAAGTGGCAAAATAATCTCTCTTCTCTTCTCCTTGTAACAATAGGTGTTTCACAAGGCTCAATACTTCGTCCACTGCTCTTCTCGGTCCTCACCAATACTCTCCACACTGCAACAAGCCTTGCTACCATCATACAATATCCAGATGATTCTACTGTCATCTGTGCTACACCCTCCCTGCCTCAGCTGCAAGAAGTTACCGAAAAATCCTTCATAGCCATTGAATCTTTCCTAAATAAATATCAGCTCATACTAAAACCCATTAAAACGAAAGTAATGCTATTCCCCAACAGCAATCACAAAACAAACGACCACCTGAACGAGAACTTTAAAATCACTGTATCCAGTTATGCCCTAATTGAACCAATTACAGAAACTAAACTACTAGGTGTTACTATTGATAGTAACTTAAAATTTTATATGCATTTATCACTTGCAATTAAAAAGGCCCACATTAAATTGGGTTCTCTCTACAAAATTAAGACTTAACTCTTCCAGACAAGCAATCGCTAGGACCCACCTAATATCAGCCCTATTCTACACTGACTTAAACAAACTTGAAACATACTATCACAAGATAGCCAGATTTGCTTCCAACCTACCCGATCTTAACAGCACTTAGGAGCTTAACAAAAGTTAACTATCCTTATGACATTAGACAGATGGTTGCAACCTTGCTTTATTTCCCCATTAAGTATAACTGTGGTATTCTGAGTACTCTAGTACAGTTACAAATAAGTAGCTACTCCCCAGCAGCTTGTAGGGGATCTGAATACATAATAGGCAATCAATTCTGGAATGCAGAGACTACTATCACTACAATGAAACCAGGTTTCTGTGATTACACAAAATGCTGATGCCTTCAGGGTTGAAGTTATTTGTTAATCTTATTAATTATTACAAGTAATCTAGCTCCCAGCAGACCTTGCAATTGAGGCTGCACCTAATCCTTGAATTTTATTCTGTCTTTGATAAATACATTGAAGCATTTATACCAATCCAGTATAAGCATAATGGAAATTTTAAAACATGGTGGAACTACCGTATCAACAAACTCTGTAATAAAAAGAAAAAAAAAACTGCTGGTGATTACTAGAAGATGTTCACTTTATCATTATGAAGGGATTTAAAACTTTTGAGTAATTCACTCAAACTTAGCATCTAGAAATGTAAGGCCAGCTATGATCTTATGGCTAAAACTAATTCAAAAGGCAGCCATATGGCTTTCTGCAGTTATATTAAAAAGCTTAAAAGAAGCAACCAATTTGGTACTTAACTTATCTTCAGTGGTATCACCTTTTCCATCCCTAAATACTCTGCTAATATTCTTGAGGAAAATTATTTTCTAGATTCATTCCATGCACCATCACGTCTGCCCTTCAATATGCATCCCGTACCATCAATTTAGACCACGTCTCTTTGGCACCTTCCAAAGTTAAAATACTGCTTCCATGGGTGCTGAAAGTAAACCTGAATGTCTGCTGAGAAGAATAAAATATCATCTAGCAACCCCCTCCAACAACTCTTCAACCTGAGTTTCTTCACTGTTTGTCCTCACAGGTGTGGAAAATAGCAGTTCTAATGTCCTTGTATAAAATGATTCCTCTATTGACCCTGGAAATTACAGGCCTATTAGTTTCACTATTATTTATATGTCTATGGAATGCATTGCAGATTAACTAATAATAACAAATGTGACCTTATATCCTTGGATGAATACCAGTTTGGCTTTGGCAAAGGTAGAACATGCCTGCTTAGCCTGGTTGAATTCCTTTAAAGGATTTATGAGGCCATGGATAAGTGACATACAGTCCACACTGTTTATATGGACATTGATGAGGTCTATTATACTACTGCCATGCTAACATTATTGACATTCTCTTCCACCTCACCTTTAACACATACATAATTTACTGGATAAACTGTGTATGTGTTAAAGGTGAAGCTGTCTGACAGAACCTATACCACTGAGATCGGGTTCTACAGACAACATTTTAATCAGAGCTGTTCCAAAGGGCTCTGTTCTGAGCCCCCCACCTCTTTGCTATATCTTTCTCTGACATAAAAGATTATATAAAGCAACTATGGCAACCCAAGTTTGTTGATGACTGCAAACTGAGTGTTGTTTTCAAATCCAGTTTTGATACTTAGATTCTCCAGCAAAGGCTAGGCAAAACAAATTTTTTGTGTATCAATCATGGGCTTACCCTCAACACCAAGAAATGCAGTATAGCTTTCTTTGGTAACAATAACATCACTACTGGTTACTGTATAAATAACATTTTGCTTAAATTTAACTCTGACATTAGGGACATGGGTATGTATGCTGATAACAGACTCTACTTTGGCCACCACATCTCATCTGTTGATAACAAACTCTCCTTTGATCTCCATGCCTCTGTACTGGTTAGAAAATCCTTGTACTTTGCAGAACTTATTCTTTGTGGTATCTCCTCAAGGCCCAAAGAACTTTTAGTATCACTTTATCTATATTTTATTAGGCACAATGTTAAACATAATGCACTTTTCAGCATGTACTTCTCTAAGCACCTGAACCTCAAAGTTTTCTAATGAAAAAGATCTCAGTACTCTTAGCAACTCTGATAGCATAAAAGTCCTGTCTCCCTACCAAGTGTCAGACAGAACCACTGGTACAGCAAAGACCTTCTCAAGAGACCTAAACCCAAACCATCACTTCAGCAGCACTAAATGAAATGGCAGATACCTCACTGAACATAACCTCTATTTCTGTAATAGGCTGCATTAT
>NC_056737.1:567264557-567309130 GCF_019279795.1 Protopterus annectens
TAAAGTCCTTGAAAAATTAGTTTGCAAACATCTCACTCATAATATCTCCCAATATCATCTACTATCCTAAAATAGCATGGCTTTTGGGATGTTAGGAACACTTCTACTTCACTCTGGACCCTTATTGATAAAATTATCCTTGCCATGGATAAAGGCCTACTCAATGGAACCATCATTATTGACCTCACCGGAGCCTTTGATCTTTTTGGCCATAAAATGCTTCTTGATCACTTAAATGAACTGGAATTAGCCCAGATATGGCTTAATGGTTTAAAAGCTATGTTATCAATTGTCACTTCTCTGTGCAATTTCAAAACACTCACTTTGTTTCCACTCCTTTCCTTAAAAGGGACCCTTAGGGCTTCATTCTGGGTCAATTTCTTTTTTCCATTTTCATTAATAAATTGCAACTTGACCTCCCTTACCTCCCTCTCTTATTTTATGCTGATAACATGGTGTTACTTTACTCAAATATGACTACTTGTGTGATATAACAACAACTACAAGCTAACTTCCTTTCTCTTATCATATGCCTTAATGACACAAATCTAATTGAGAACACTTCTAGAACTAACACAGTGCTATTGATACCATCTTCTAAATGCCAAAATAACTCACAATCTCCTCTTATCTATGGTCATCATGGCAAACCCATTGATCAAGTTATCTCTTTTAAATACCTTGGTATGTGGCTAGATCCCTCACTGAACTTTCAGTTTTACCTAGAACATAAGAAAATAAATTCCTTCTTATTTTTCCCTAGAAAATCTCCTCCTTTCTCTCCAGATGAACCAAAAATGCCACAGACAAAGGCATTCTATTAACTCAGCTAGAATATGGACTTCAGCAGCATCCATGAAAAAATTCACCACCAACCAAACTACAAACAACTCTATCTGCCATTTCATTATTCTCTTCCCTGAGATGAGAATCAATGCATCAGTCTTAATAAAGTCAATTAGCTACCTGCCCAACATCATGTCAACCTTCTATTTTTATCCCAATTCTACAAGTTCACAAAGAAAGCTCCTGGCCTTACCTTGCTTCCAAATGATTTAGCCTCCCACCCCGCATTATAATCTAAGAAGCCTGAACCAGTCTTCATTGTTCTAATCATGCTTTCTCCATCCTAGACCCCAAACTCTTGGAAACTTTTCCTCCAAATCTTAAATACTTGCTTCCCTCATTCAGTTTATGCTCAGCTTAAAGATCCTCTCAGGTATGACTCAAACTGCAAATGCTTTCCCTTTGGGTGCATCACCTAATCCCTACTCTCCCTATCACCACCATGTACCTTTCTCTACCTCAATTTAATTCCAAACACTAATCTCTTGACATCTCGTCCACATTGTATGTATTGTATATAGCTAACTCCTGTGTGCCCTACCTTACTTCTGCTATATTTTACACTATGTGCTCTCTCCCTTCACTTTATCACCTACCTCATCTTCCCTCCACTCTCTTCTTATCTCATCCTATTGTTTCTTATACTGTGTACACTGTTAGGATTATTGTTAGTTATTCATTGCTATCTTCAAACATCTTTTTGTTTGTATTCATCATACTTATTGCTAACTTGCTTGTCTACTGTTATTTATATTGGCCCTGGATGAGACTAAGATAGGTCCATTTGAATCAGTGGTTACCAAATTGAATGACTAGCTAACTAACTAACTAACTAATTAACTAACTAACTTACTAACTAACTAATGGACTAAGTGCATACTATGTCTGAGTTTTTCTTCAGCCAGAAATATAAATTTCTACTAAAGGACTCTAATTATTAACTAAGTCACTGAATAACAACCCCAAAAATAAAGAAATGTATGTTGTATAAACTGAAAGCTGCATTATGATAACTGAAACTTTTTCCATAGTTGAAACATTGTACCTTAATGAGGATTCACTTAAATGAAAGGTTTCTTGTGGTAGGTGTGACACCCCTGTACTGGCAAGTAATCAAGGAGCCTCAATCCTCACCACTAGCACCACTGAAGGATGTACACATTGGGAGGATAAGTACACACACAGCAAAGTACAATTTCTCTTAAGAGCACACAGAGATTACAGTCAGTCTGGGGATTGATTTCTCTCTCTTTCTCCAGATCCCTAATAAGACTTCCCACTGGGAAAGCTATAGGGTTGAGATCTCAGCTGAGTGGCCAAGCCAAAACCTCCAGCACCCTCTCTGTCCAATCAATACTTCGTGTCCCTGCCCAAGTAGTTGACACACACACACACACACACACACACACACACACACACACACACACACACACACACACACACACACACACACACTTTGAGATTTGATTTATACACACACACCTGGGAAAGAGTGGCACACGTTTACTAGCTATGCCCCATTCTGCCTAGACTATAAGGTAGTACCAGCTGCCACCAGCCACAACTTATCAGCTACTCTAAGGCCCTTACAAAGGGTGGCCAATTCTACTGTGTAATGTTACTATTATCCAAATGGTAAGTGTGACCAAATGTTTCAAGGCTATTTAGGAGTGGCCTGAACAGTGTCACCAAATACATATGCAAGTACTCTAAGAGCTTAAATATGTCTCACAAATATCAGACACAAAGATAAGTTTAAATATATTTAATAATAAATAATAACAGAACAAGACAGTACTCAAACAACACAGTAACTACAGCATTCAGAATTACAGGAAATATTTTAAAACAACATCACAGGACAGTCTCAAATAAATACAGAAAACATCTAAACTAATATTTACTATATTCCTGTCCATATCTAAAAGATACTATGCCCTAAATAATTACTTACAGAGGAAGGCAAATGCAGATGATGGCTGTTTCTAGGTCCAAGACAAGATACAAAAATGCACAGACTTTCTCTGAGATAGTTCTTAAATTAATAATCAACATTGCTGCTGGGTTAGCTCGGATGACATTATTCTTTGTCACCTGACATCAGTTCCCAGTCTAAATAGATACTTAGAATTTAACACCTCTGTGTTAAAAATACATATCTCTCAAAAGTGTGCAGCTGCTAGGAAGTCATAGAGCAATAAAAACACTTTTAAATTTGAAACCTAATTATTTCTGTTTCAAGCCAATGGAAAACGTCTAGCTCTAGACATTGTGTCTGCTTGCTGCACTGAAACTGAGATAACACAATCGTAAGACACTTTACTTTTAAACTTATTTTCTTGAAGTATGTTCCAACTACTACTATTAAAACATAGATTTGCACAGGTATATCATTTATATACATTTCTGTTCTTTTCCAGTAGGGTACACAGTGGTTATATTCTTGAAGCTCAGTATATAACATACAGTTCTTTTACATTTGTAAGACAAGCATATGAATCATATTACTATTTACAAATGGCATATGATTATTTACAAAAGTTCATATAGCTGGGCTGGCAGTGTCACATTTCTATATAAATCATATTAATATATTCAAGTGGCATATAATTATTTACAACATTTCAGATAGCTGGGCTGGCAGTATCACAGTAGGAAAAATATAATAGAGAAAAAAACTAACTTTTCCTTACATGGAATTGTTCTTGAAGGATGTTTCCTAGCAGTGAGAAGGATTACCTGAAGGAAGTCTGACTGCTTTTCTGGTTGTCTATTGTTAATGTGAAACCAAAACCTTATTTCATATTGAACTCCTGCTGGAGAATCCTGGGTAAAATGGAAAGACAGCTTGTGGCCTTGGTAAATTATCACAAGACCTTTGATGAAAGGAGTCTCATTACTGATCCCCACCCACATATCTTGCAGCATCAGGTTACAACAATTGTTAACCCACAAACCACCTCACTGGGTGTTGCAAAAGTCAGTGATGTGTTAAAGAAACTCAGCAGAGAAGACAGTGTCAAACTTACCTGTCCGAAAGCTGATTGAACTAGGATTCTATCATCAGGTTTTACTAGGGACTCACTGAATGCCTATATGGACATAGAATTGCAGATCCCAAAGACTATCAAAAATCAAAATGAGAAGTATTGTCAAAGACTGGAACTTTACCTTAAGCACAATTTTTTAACTTCGTCAACTAGGTATGTAATGTGGACAGACCTGTAAGGTCACAAATGACTAACTTAATGCATATTTTAAAGGTATGGTTAGAGCATCGTATGAATAATATAAGTGCATTTTTTAGACATGCTTGCAGTGCAGAGGTTTAAATGGACACTCTTAGATAGACTAAGAAAGTGTGTATTCCAGAGGGTCCCTAAGTCTTCTGAACAGGTATTTATTTTACATTGTTGAATGTTGACTGTACTTGCAAACCCTAAGTTAAACATGGCAAATATCAAGGGCTATTAACAAAGATTTGTATGTACTGTTTTACCTGCAAACAGGATAAAACTGTTACCACCATTGCTGTTGTTTTAAATGTTCTAGAAAAAGGCATATAGCCAGTACTCCACAATTATGAGAGCAATACTTTACCTGCAAAAGCTGTTCACACTAACCAATAAATTGAAATTAAAAGTATGCCTTTGAAAAGTCAACCAATAAAATGTGATGCTTTTTTATTTGAACTGTTGAATCTCATTTCTGTCACTGTGCTGTTAGAAAACTTGCCAACTGTAACATTGTAGAACAGAAAAAGGCAAATGACTGGTGAATTTAGGAAGCATAATTATTTTAGTTAAACCACAATATGAATGCAAGCATTAAACAACTAGTAAGCTGAGAACTAGTCATATTTGTGCATGAAAACAAGAAAGAATGTAGTATAACATTAATAGGAGTACAGAATCTCTACAACATATACCTTAATGCCGAACTTAGCACATGATGTGATTATTGACAGATGCATTTCTCCAGTTTAAAGAGATCCAGAAGTTACGGGGGAAGATTTAACTGGATATACTGCCAGAAATGCATAGAACCAGTAAAGGAAATAAAAGGTTTAGGTAAATTTGGTATTGACATTTGTCAACAGATTCTTATTATTAAAATAGTGGAAGTAAGTGTGGAAACCTGCAGAGAAAATGATTCTTGCAAAAGGAATCCAGTTCCTAAAAATAACAAAGAAGCTAATAGGAAGACTGACAAAGAAATGAAATATTTTACTGGCCTGATGCTCTGAAAGACATAGAGTACTTTTATGAAGAATGTAACCAGCCCCAAGATTATCCAAAAAATACCAAACAGCTAATGACAGCAAGAGACAAGTAGTGGAAAACAGGTCTCTGATTATCCAAAAAAGACAACGACAGCAAGAGCTGCAACCGCTCAGAAAAAAAAAAAAAAACACGGGTCAACTATCACATTAGAAGTGACAAACCTCCACCAAACGACCTCACCAACAAGATGATATAACTATCCAATTTCACCATCACTTCCTACAGTAATTTTCAGACTTACTGCAACCAAAGAGCAATCCTAACCTGACACCCCTAATTCTATCACAGATATCAGGAAACCACTTTTCATTCATACCAGTCCTCACATCTATCATTAAAAAATACTTCTGTGACTTAAAGCCAATTACCATGGTCCCTGATAACTACTTAAAGAATACCTCCAAATAGTTGCTGACACACTAGCATACCCTGTGTCAATCATAATAAATTGCTTAATCAATGAAAACTATGCACCACAACTCTGAAAAATATCCTGTCTCATACCACTATATAAGGGCAACTCTCCTACAGAAACCTTACCACTAACTACAGACCAGCTGTTTTTCTTTCACCTCTACCAAAAATCATGGAGAAGTGTATTCACTCTCAACTATTAAATGTCATTCGGGCACATAACCTTCTGTCCCCTATCCAACACAGGTTTCAACCCAACCGCAGCACTACTACAGCATTGCTAAGTTTTATGAATACAGTCAATGAAAACAGAAACTCAGACTACCTTTACTGTGCTCTTTTTCTTGACTATTCAAAAGCATTCAATGCAGTCAACCATCAAAACTTATGACCAAAACTATCCATCCCATGCTGGCTAATATCTGTCTACCTTGGTTTGAGGGTTACCTCTCAGACAGGCAGCAAGCCATAAAATGGCAGAATGACTACTCAACATACTTACCCATACCTGTAGGCATGCCCAAACATTGACATACCCGTAGGCATGCCTCCAAGCACTGACATACCTGTAGGCATCTCTCAAGCATTGACTTACCTGTAGACATCCCCCAATCAGTGACACACCTCTAGGCATCCCCCAGGCATTGACACACCTGTAGGCATCTCCCAAACATTGACACACCTCTAGGCATCCCTCAAACATTGACACACCTCTAGGCATCCCCCAGACATTGACATACTTGTAGGTATCCCCCAAGCATTGACATACCTGTAGGCTGTAGGCATCCCCCAAGCATCAATATTAGGCTTTGTCTTGTTCAGCCTATTTAACAATGATCTGCAGATAGTATCCTCACATGCAACAATCATACAATAAATAGATGACTCCATACTCCTTTGTACTTCTAAATTATCCTCCATAGAAAGTTGGTTAACTAACTCTCACCTTTTACTTGACCCCAAGAAAACTAAACTAATGCTGGTTATATCAAAACTATATACTGCACAAAAATGCCACTTCACTATCACCTAAACAAATAATATAAAAACAGAATTAGTCTCTCATGCTAAACTACTCAGGGTCACCATAGATGATCAATATAAAACTGACCACCATCTCACACAAATGATAAAGAGAACACACCAAAAACTGGGCTGTTGGTGCAATCAAAACCACACCTCATCAATAGTGCTTAAAGCTGCCTGCCTCAGCCTATCTTCTACAGACCCTACTACATGCTTTTCCTATTCTGACAACTCTATATTCCTTAGTATCACTGTAACTGCAACAATGCTATAATAAAATAGACACATTTTCCTCTAACCTACCAAATAGAGCCTACCACTGCCTGGCTGTGAAATAAGGAAACAGTCTTGAGCTCTCTCATGTGCTCACATACTCCTAATTTCATATAATCCATAAACTACTTTAGAGACTGGAACAATATCCATCTCTTAACTGTCTAATATATGCCTATTCTCTCAGTAGACCTTGCATTCTGCTGATAAAATTTCACTTAGTATTACTAAATCTGACAATACAGCAAGAGACTCATTGCATGCCAAATGTATCTCATAGAAGTGGAACTCGATTCCTCCCTGCCTAAGGCAAACAAGAACTTAAAATCTGAGCTGATGCAACACCTTGCACACCTTGTGCTTCTGCCCCTGTATGACTCCTGGCTAAGACCAGTCCATCTAAATCCAAGTACACATCTCTGTCCCTCACTACAACATAATCGTCACACTTAACTTCAACTTCACATCTAACTAACCTACTTATATACTCTCGATCTCTAGCTAACTTATAGTACTCAGACTCTACTGTATTAACATCTTAAAATCCACCTCCTCTTACTAACCACTCCTAATTACCTGTTGTACCCTTCCCACACAGTTGAAAATCCCCGACCATTGCTAGCCTACTGTCTTGGTGGTATTCTGTTCCAGGAAACTCCTAAATTATTCTAAATATAAGATAACACATCTGCTACTGTCAATTACAAAGTATTACATAAAAAGAAATTCATATATGTATAATATCAGATTGTATATGCTTCTTTGCATAATATTAGATTATTCTATACTATGCTTGTGCTCACAGTTTTGTATACTACTGTTTCACTCATATTTGTATTCCTACAGTGTTCCCCATGTCATCATGCTTTACCTTTTTGTTATCAATGCAAGTAATCACTGCATTTTTTTTTGTGGAGATTTTCTCCATGGACTGCCACTGAAAAGGATTTTCATACCCAATTAGAAATTCCCGGTAAACAAATGCATTAAATAAATAAATAAATAAGTAAAATTGTCCAGAATGTCAAAAGACAGCACTCATCCCTGAGTTTAAGAATGTTTTGATAAATTTATACATTTGGATGCCCCATTCAAACACATAGCAAGAGACATTGTGACTCTGTAAAATGAACAAATCTACCGCTATATCCTAGTCCCTATTGATTATGCAGTAAAGTTTTCTGATGCATTGCCCCAGCAAACAGGCCATGCAAACAGGTAAATTCTACAGCAAGTAACTAGCGCTGTTTTTTTCTAGAAACTCCTTGAAGTATGTGTGTGTCTGTGTGTGTGTGTGTGTGTGTGTGTGTGTGTGTGTGTGTGTGTGTGTGTGTGTGTGTGTGTGTGTGTAAACACATGTAAAAGCCCATTTACATGTGCATGTAAAGAGTAATTTAGTTTGATGAGGTCATTTTTAATTTAAACTGGAATTAGATTTCAGATTCTATTATTTTTTTCATTAAAAGGTTTCTGTAATAAAGGATGAGATTGTAAAAGACTCAAGGTAAGGGGAAACTGTTTTTGGTTGAGGGTGTGGATTTAGAGAGCAACGATACTTGTCTTAGGTATAATCTGAACATGGATTTTATAGCCAGCGAGGTGGAAAGGTCAGTATGTGATGGAGTTAATGTGGATTTTTTTAACTCGTTATGCCATAATTTAATTATTTCTGTACACATTTTTTTTTGCTTACTTCATTTTTGTGATCCAGAGGTTATCTTCCAGGATATGGACTGAAGTGTGGTAGAACTAGCAGCTATTCTGTTGTGAACTGTGTATTGGATAAGTGTCTGTAACATGGTTGTTCAAGAACGTGGATGTCTTCAAGCAGGAGCATGGTTCTTGAATTAGTGCATGGAATGTTCTTTTTATTTGAAAGCTAGTCTTTTCAGTTTGGTGTAAGTTTTAAGTATGGAGAGTTTTACACATTTTTTTTCAAAATAATACTCTGTGTTAATGTCTAATGTCATGTCTATTAATTACAGAATGAGATGAGTAAATATTCTTAATTTACATGTATTATTATTTTGTATTTGCATCTTGTGCTTCTTTTCTATAACATTTTTTTCCTTAAAAAATAATTTCTGTTGATTATGGATAGGAAGGCAGTTATATCCTTTTGTTCAGACCCGTTACCTTTATTTTCATTTCTATTCAGCATCTCTTCCTGCCTTCCTTTCTTTGTTTGTTTTTATTTTTCTTGGGATGTTTGTTCTTTTCTTTGCTTGTTAGATCTATGTTTCATATGTAATGTTGTGTACCTTTCTTTCCTGATAACCTTTATTAGTTTTTAAAAGTTCAAATGTTATTTAATATGTAAATGTGATGTACTCAATCATTTAGGTCTTGTGACTTATGCCCTATAAGAGAGAAGCGTAGTCATTTTCATTAGCTAGAGCAGATTGTTTTCTTACAGTGTACAATACTCTTCCCAAGAGCAAAGCATAGATATTTTAATTTATCACCACTCCCACTCTGCGTCAGTCATCAGCTATTCCAGCTACATAAACAGTCACTAAAACCCAGACTTTATTCTCAGTAGCACATACAAAAAGTTAATGAGTACACAAAATTGTATGCACTCAGATGGCACAAAAAAACTCTGCAAAAACGAAACTGCTAGAAAACAGAATTGTCTAAATTTCCTGAATAAAGAAGAAAATAATTTAAACTAAGACAAACTAAAATAAACAGAAATTGCAAGCAGACTGTCAGAAAATGATATTACTGGCACAATGGAAATGGAAATGAACAAAATAAGAATGTATCTAAACTGTTACTACAACAAACCATAAAATAACCTTTTCTACTTTAAGAGAGTAGCATATCAAATCTACAGAAAACATTAAACAAAGACTAAAAATTACTTCAGAACCAGAGAAAAATAAGTCACCAATGAGACAGCCCATTAAAAAATCCTACATAATATGCATAAAGCCATGCTCAGTACTCAGTTTACTTCTTTGCTCCATTACCTCATACTACTGTTATGACTAGGAAACTGTAATCTAAATAAAAAAAGTAGATAAATACAACACAAATACCGCTTGTCTGTATGATACATAAAACATCTTGCCTGATATTCATAGTAAATGCCACCACAGCAGAATTTGCCTTGTGCTGAAGTGTCAAGTTGTATTGTAATACCAATTGCAGATTCAGATTCTCACACATTCCCTAGAGTAACATGTCATTAGCTTAGAATTTACCTGACTATGAATTCTCCACTGTGTAGCTATAACAACTGCTTAGCATGAACAACTATCATCCATGCTACTATATACACATAGGCACTGGCAACAACCCATCCAAAAAAGGGACTCTCACACGCGCGCGCACACACACACACACACACACACACACACACACACACACACACA
Source organism: Protopterus annectens (assembly GCF_019279795.1). NCBI lineage: Eukaryota > Metazoa > Chordata > Ceratodontiformes > Protopteridae > Protopterus > Protopterus annectens. The sequence goes on from NC_056737.1 coordinate 567,274,780, forward strand.
CACACACACACACACACACACACACTACCCATTTGCTCATTGGGACTCACACACTCTTCCAGTACTCTCATACATTCACTGATACACAGATAGACAGACTTACATTTGCATATGTTCACATTCACAGACAACATGACTTACCCACTTTGGCTAGAGCCAAAGCCCTGTTTTGTATTGGAAGGGGGTAGATGTGACATACTGAGTCTACAAGAGGTAATGTGCCTTTAAAACATTGGTTATGAGCAGCTCCCATGATATTATTCAGGAAAACTATGTACTAGCCAAATAACAAGACATTGATCATCAGTTAATGCTGTCCAAAAAGACTTAGCTTTAAATTGCAAGACCGGAAGTTCATTCATTATATGGGGGTTCATTAGGCTGACCATAAACTTACCTGAAAATCTTTGGAGATCAGAAGTGCAATAACTTAATTAGGACAGACTTGTGGAGTATAACCGATAGAAACTCCTGAACCACAGAGCTGGATTTGGGGCCTGGTTGAAGATAGACTGATACTTCTAAAAGCCAGCCTGTTTTCTATGAGACGCTGTACGATGCTGTAAATAGCTGGCTGAGACTAACAAGAAGCACTGTTTTGTGTTCATTTTGAACTGTAAGACAAGTGAGCTATTCATATGATTCTTGGATTATTAAATAAACTTATGCTTTATACAAGTGGATATCTCCAGTGATTTCTGGAACTCACTTCCCCCCCGAATCACCTTAATAATGTGTTCTGACCCTAACCCTACCCCAAACTCAACAACTTACCCTAGAACAAGCCTTTCTGTAACACTACCACTACAAGACATACTACATACATACTACATACAAAATCACACATGTACAACATTAAATATACTCCTTACCTAGTCCTAAATCTAATATTAACCATAAATACTTGCAAAATTACCCCTATACCTAGTATCATCATTTTTGCCATATCCAAAATTTTCAGAAGTAATGTAACAGATTTACCTGCTTTTCATTTTCCACTGTTCTCTGTATGATATTACCACCACTGAAGCAACAGCGTGCTTGAAAAAGAATTCATTCAAAGGGCATTAAATAGCTGGAAATCCTTTCATAAAAATGAAAAAAAAAACTGAGGAATGAAATCTGGTATAAATGGGAAATAAACCCAACACCCAGAAACAAGACAAACTTTACCAGCCTATACAATCTATCTAAAAAGCCATTAGATGGCAGAAAAGCCAGACCAATTTTTATCATCAAATTTCACTCAGACACAGCTCACAAAGATTTCTGGGTGGAACGTAATAACCTCACATACTGTAAACTGCCAATTCTTATCATCCTGCAGACCAATTCCTAAAATATTTCAGTGACCTCTGTAATCCTTCCTTTGTCCCTGATGTCATTCTTTCCACACACCCTTGCCCATCTGAATACATCCCTTTGTTCTACTTTGAGCAGATTGATTCCCAAGACATCTTGCCACCACTTGAACAATTTAACCTTAATAGTCTGTCAGATGTAGATAACAACTATCTCTGGTTCATCTGTCACTGACAGGATTTCATACTGAAACTACTTCAACATATATTCAACTTCTGTATAATTTCTGACATTATTCTCAACATGTGGACAAACAGCTACAGTGAAACCTTTTCCCAAACAGGTTTTAGTATAGACCTATCTCCATCATCCTAAACCTATGCAAAATCTTCAAGACAATATACTGTACACTACATCAGCTAGTGCTGTCTACTATCTCCCAAACAACATGGATTCTGGTCTGATCAAAGTAGTTCTACTGTCCTTTGATCTCTCAGTGATGGCATTTTAATGAGTATATACAAACAAATGCTTTCTGGTGTTCTATTTATAGACCTTACCAGAGCTTTTGACCTAGTCAATCACTACACCCTCATTCTCCACCTTTCTAAATTAGAAATCAGCTCAAGCACCACAGCCACTATCTCCTGAATTCAGGACTATCTCACCAACTGTTTTTTTTTTTCACTGTCAGCCTTAACACCCCTATCTCTACCTCCCATACTATCCCTCTACTTAAAAGGGTTCATTCTTGCACCCATGCTATTCTCACTCTACATAAACAAACTCATTTCGCACCTCCCTTACTGTAAAGGGTCCAAATGGAGAGATGATAAGTCAGTAATGAAAGGAGAGTATTATTATCATCTTCAAGTCTTGGTGAGTACCTTTGCAAGGTGGACCCTGTTTTTCACAAAGTCTTATCAAGGCGATACTGATATATCAACTGTATTTATATAGCATATATCATGGACAGAAGTAGGTTAAAAATTAAAAAAGAGAACAGGGTGCTCGAGACCAAGGATAAAAAATTGCCCAATCCTGGTAGGCACACTGGTGCTAAGACTGAAAAAGATGACAGTGTAGAATCCTCAAAATATGGAAATATTCCCACAATGGGGCCAATCCAGGCTCCCCCTGTTGTAGAAGTAAGTAGCAGTCCATAAAAATCACAAAAACTGATATGCCAAAGAAGAGCCATACGATGATAAAGTGGACTATTGAGGATAAGAAAGAAATTATGTATTGCTACTATTATGCAAAAAGCTCAGAATTTCCAGACACAAAATATACAAAAAACACTGGAAGCATGAGCCACAAAGCAGCATAGAACATGATGAGGTTTAAATCACATGGGATCATCCATTACCAACAGTTCAAAAGATAGATGCTAGAAAACTAGATACAGTGGTCCAAAAAAAGAAGACAAAAGTAGCATTGATCATTGAAATTGCCACACCCAGTGACTGCAGTGTCCTGCATACAGAGAGACACAAAGTTATAAAATATCTGGATTTGCAAGCATAAATGAGAGCAATGTGGAAGAAAGATACCCAGAAAGTTCCAATACTAGTAGGAGCAATGGGTCTTGTAAAAAAGAATCTACAATCCTATTTAGATATCCTACCAGTAAGTGTAACTCCGTATGAATTGCAGAAGGAGTCATTACTGTGCACATTGCAGATGCTGTGAAGAGCTCTTTTGGCTGACATCAAAGAGTAAAAAAATACTAATTTCATGAACTGAATCATAGTTTGACTTAGGAATTGGGTCAATTCCCTTCATGGTATTAGAAACCCAAAAGATTTGGAGAAATTAAAAAAGAGAGAGACCTCCCTTTCCTTTTATATGCAGATGATATGGTACTTTACTATTCAAATCTCTTGTTACCACAGTCTATAACAGGAACTATAATCAAACCTTCTGAACCATATTTAGCTGATTCAATAAATTCAGAATAAAGGCCTAATTCTCAACTTCTCCAAAGCATCAATCAAAACTCAGCTGAAACAACAACTCCCTCATAATTCAAAATCACAACTGCACCCCTATAGAACAGGTTTCATTTTTAAATATCTTGAGTTATGACTAGATTCCTCTATCACATCCTGCACTCATCTGGAGCACCCTTGAAAAAAGATTAACTCTTTCAACTTTTGAGCATATAAATTATCAGTCTTTCTCTCTCATGTCTCCAGATCAGCTGTTGGTAAGTCACAGCACATCAGCACATAAACCTATTTATGCAAACTTTATACTTAACAGACATTTTTTTCATTCCATCAAGCTCCTTCAGGGAAATGACGTATGACATACATTTTATATGCTCTTTAATTGAATGCCCCTATAGCCCACTACCATTGGTTTTAATATCTTTTACCAGCTCGTTGCATGCATTGAATGTTGAGTTATTTGTAGGTATTAGGTTTTTAAAGAGATTTTTATGTATACGATTTTAATATAGTTATGATTTACATGGTTAAAGAATTACACATTCATTTAAATGTGTATTTTCTTTTATATTTCTTTTCACAGAAACTACTTTTTTATATATACACAACAACACAATCTGTTTGATACAAAACATTTACAGTATTCTAGCTGGCTTACAAGATTACACACTGTTAAGATGAAGTGCACTTAAATCTTCTGAACACAAGACCTCTTTGGGCAGTTGTGTCCTGCAAAAAAATTTTAAAAATGGCAAATGTCCTGAGATTTTAGGACAAAACTATTTCCTATATTTTCTTTAATAGTTGCATAAAACAGTTATTTTGTATCTGAAAGACCTACATGTTATAAGAAAAAGAATAAGCAACTCAAACGCTACAAGAATAAGCTTTTATTCTGGCAAAAAAGTGAATACTGAGGTTTCTACAAAAATGTTCCACTTTGGGCATTTGAAAAGGTGGCAACCCTATTTTAATCAGTTTAACAAATAAAATAGTTGTTGCTTACAACCTTCTGCCTTAGACTTATTTTGGTGTTAATGTTAAAATAAAATGACCATGAATGCATACCTAAGATAGTTATCAACCATGCATTATACAATAAAACAATGAAATGCATAAACAGGCATAGGATCAAAAATAACACATTAGAAATAAATGACAATAATTAAATAATACTTGTGTCAGATAAACATAATTCTGAGCACCAAAGTCATTAAAAAATGTACCATTTCACGCCCAAATGCCATCTTGAATAGAAATGTCTTAAAATATCTGCAGAAGCTAGCGGAAGAAGACTACACCTTTAGAGACATTGGTAGTAGAATCTAAAGGTGTCGTGCTCAGTAAGCACAGCAGTGATAACCAGATGTTTCCCAAGTATTCCCATGCCTCACAGCAGCACAGGGAAGGCACAGAAGAAGGCCCAGGGTGAGCAATTTGTCAACATTGCACTATAAGCTCCATCAAGTAAGCAGGACCCAGATAATGTATAGAAATTTATCAAAACTATGTCTTTAAAGATGATACAGTAACTGATCCAGGAGATAGAACAACCTAAAGACTACAAGTGTAATAAATTGCTAACAGGACCTGCTAACAAATAGCTTGGTCATGTAGTTTTATACTAGCTACATACAGGCAGTCTATCTGGGTATTAGAAGTTCCAAATATGGAGATATATAGTAGTCAAGGTAGACAACAGCAAAACTACTGAGAGATCTACTTGAGATATAAAGGGCTTGACCCTGGAAATATTATAAAAATGGACATAGGATGATTTAATGACAGCTGACATTTAGTCCCTAAATATTAACATGCATCCAGGAATGTCTACGTCCTGCCTGTTGCTTACAAGCTCAAGCCTGTTGTCACCAAAAGGCAAAGAAGCATGGACTGAATGCTTTAAATGTTAATTGCAAAGCTATGAAGGTTTAACCTTGTGTGACAGACACATAAATCTAACTGCTTTTTGCAGAGGAAATATTGCAGAATTTTGAAATTGTTAAATGATTCAATTAGAGAGGCAGAAACAGTGGAAACATAAGAGATATTATATACCGAAATAAGAAATATAGTTCTGAAAATTTAGACAAGGCTAGTTTATAAAGAAATATCTGAAGAAGAATTGCTTGCGGCAGTTTGCTCTTGGTTTAAAGTCATAATTTAGGAGCACCAGAAGTAATGCCATGGATTTAAGATTCTCACTTTAAATACTATGCCATAGAAATATTAAAAGTAGCCCTGTTAAAATTCATAGGGAGAATTACCAGTTCTGAGGATGTAGAAGTCTGCCAGTATAAAACATGCAGGAAATACAGCTGGAAGACAAACCTTTTCTCATTCCTTTTAATGTAAGCAACAATGAAATAAACATAATACAAAATAAACAGCTTTAGGTAACAGAAACTAGCATTCATATTAAACAGAAGCAAAGTATCAGTGAAGAAAACTCGATAACTGAAAGAACATCATTAAAATGCCAGACAAAAAGAAAAACGTGGAAAGCATGTTAATGCTTTTTTGTGTGACTAACTGTTGGTGGATATACAAATATTGCCTCACCTTCAGAGACTAACTTCCAAACAAGTGGCAAATTAGTTTAAAAGACAAATAAAAATGAAGAATAACAAAATAAGTCATGTATAACTTTCACAGCACAGTGGCTCAGAGGTTAAGATCTGTGTATCATAGCTACAGGGCCCTGGGTTAATCTCTGATCACTGTTTGTATGGAGTTTGGTCTCTTTTTGACTGCATGGGGTTATGTCTGGTAGTCAATGCAGATGATTAAAGCTATTAATGCAAGAGATTAAATATGTAAGTTGTTTTCTGTAGTCCAGGGTTTGATTCCTTCAGCCTATATTTGTCTAGTGTGTGACTCTAAACAAGACACTTACCCAGACAGTGGTCTTGGGAAATTAGGTTTGTGGCCATCTGGGCCATATGACTAATTACCTCTAGCAATGCAAATTACTCAGTAAGTTCAGGAGTGATAACTACATTTTTCCCAAGTGCTCTTGTGCTCCTGGGGGTCTCAGGCCTGTAATAACAAGATACATCAGCACTATTTTGATATTCATTGCATAAAAATTTAAAGCCGTTATACAGTTTTGAAAAAAAAAAACTTTTTCTGACAGGCGATGTTATTATGACAAGATCCAGTGCAAAATGTAATCTAGTAATATGAAGTTTGGGAAAAGAAAAGAACTAAATATCAGCAAGAGTTGCACAGGAAAGAAATTCATCAGTCAGCTCATTGCTTTTTATTTTTTCCTTTACAGTAATTTCAGGGTTTAAGTAAAAGAGAAACAAATTTAACAAGTTTAGGCATTGAGCTTTAAGTAATACTGGCTTTGTAAAAACAGCTGAATTTCTTATTTCTGTCCTCGGGTTCTATAGCTCCTTACCCTTCTTTCCAGTTCCTGATATATTTCATTTTTAGAGGAGGTGGAAAAGCTTTACTATTTCCCTGCATAATTTGTTTTTATCCCTCTTGTTCTGCTGCCATGGTATATTTATATATACATGTGCTATTTGTGCGCCTATATAGTTCATTGTATTCATTTTTACAGCTGCCCTTTACATTACCTATGTCATGGCGCTTTCCTTGATTCTCATTCTGGCACAGTTGTTTCTTCCTTCTGTTTATATATTGATTTATTTTCATGGATTACTACATTAGCCCCTTTTATTTTCCATCTGAGTCAAGCTATTTTTTATGAGTTCTGACTTTCCAGTTGTCACAATGTGCACCAATGGTTTTCCAGTATTTCAGGAAGGCAGTGTACAAAACATCAGGATACAGCAGTATTTTAGTCAAATTGGTAGGATATATCCAACACATAATCAACAGAAATGTTGCTAACACTTCAGTCATCTCCATCTTACTGTCCCAAAGGTGTGGATGCAGTGCATTATGGAAGAACTGCACATTTAAAATTAAAATACTGTGCAATAGTCTTAAAGTGGCAGTAACAGTAGCACAAGCACTGAAGCAGTTTTACTTTACTTACCATCATATCTCACTCCTAAGGAGACAGAAACCTCTCTGGTTGGAATTAATGAAGTGCAGAGATGCACAACTGATGCACCATACATTCAGCTTTTTGGACTGATCCTGAATGTGCATAACTTTGACTCTTTGGCATGTCTGCTCTTATTTGCCTCCCCATGCAAAATTCAAATAGCCTTACTTACAACATGAGAGCTCTGTGATTATCATTTTTTTAGTATGTTTTTGGGGGTCTGAACTGCTCTCTCAGCTTCACCATTTGATTCTGCATAATGAGGACTTGACTTAGTATAAATAAAGCTGCAGTCATAAACAAATTGTTGGCAGTCACTTGACATCAGATGACTACCAAAGTCAGTAACTAGTTAAATGGGCTTGCCATATCTTGAGAACATAGTCTTGAATCTGTCAATAGTGTGGTGGTTGGTTTACTCAGTACATGAATTATTATCACAAGACTAAGAGTTCACAAATATGAGGTTGTTTCTTTTCATTTTGCAGGCCCACATAAGTCAACAGCCATCCTTTTTAAGGTTCTAGTGGTAATGGAATTTACAGTAATGTCTCTCTCTTTCTTGAAATGATTCATGCACAATGCAGAATTAACATCTGGACAAGCGATGGCCATACAGGAGTGGTGATTACTTGGTAATGCAATATCAGCAAGAGTTTTTAAAATCTACTTGTACACCAGCAAACAAAATGCTGGATTAACTTAAGTTATTAGATATTTAAGCAAACAAATTCTGAAGAGTTCTGTTAGTCAAAAAACAATGATAAATAATGGCATCTATTTGTTGGAAGTTTGTTCTTGAGGAAAAGGTATCCATGAGGCTGTAGTAAAAAGAAAGCCCATCAACTTTTAGAAAATGGTGTCAGATCCATTCCAGAGGTTTCTTTAATAACCCGAAAAGGCAAAGCACATCTGCTAAAAAAAATTTCCAAGGTAAAATTATTATTTTTTTTATCTGTAATAATAAACAGCTCTACATATCTAATTAAGAAAGGGGGTTTCAATACAGGACTCAATCCTTTTGCAGTTAATAAAATTATAGACTCAACTTAGGGTTTCTCACTTGTGGAACCAGTGGCTAAAGAAAGATCATATCTGTTGGAATCTAATGATTCAGAGATTTATTTAGGATCAGTTCTTCTTTTTTCTGGTGGAAACAAAATTAATTTATCATAAAAGTCTAAAATTTCTTAAAGTATGCAAGGGAGGGCCAACTTTGGTAAAAGCAAAAGACTAGAACAAAAAGAACCAGATAACCTACCCTCTTGGGCAGCACATATAGCAAAAAATGGACTCCTTCTCCAACATGGTGCATGAAGTAATGAGACTAACTATTGAAGTAAAAGAAATAAAATCAATCGTAGTCCAACAATCAACCAACCTAAATACTTGCATGGAAATTCAAGAAGCTTTAAAAGCAGATATAGTTCAACTGAAACAAGAAAATCTGGCACAAAAGCAAAATAATATAAATATTTCTGATAACTGTTGGGTATTCAAGATAAAGTTCTACCTATTGAAAACCTTTTTCAAAGAAGTAATCTGAGATGTTTAGGGATTTCATAATCCCAAAATAAGATAAGCTGTCCACAGAAGATATTTAAATAAATTATAAATGTGCTAGTGGAGAAGGGCCAGTATATATTTTTATGAATAATGTTACAAATTATATATCATGTAGGTTAGGCCTTCCTAAACCATGAAGAAAAAGAATAATCATGGACATATTTTCACTTATCTACAGAAAAAAAAATTCTGGCAGCAGCCTCAAAATTCAGTAGTTTACTTCATCATTTATCAGTAAATATTTCTAAAGTTTTCCCACTGGATATTATTATTAAAAGAGAGCATTTAACCACATAAGACACTCGTTGTAGCCAAAGGGCTGAAAAAGGTAAATTTAATTTTTTAGACACAGTCTACGTTTACTACAATGATATGACTTTAGAATTTAGAATATGTCAAGAATTGGAAAAGAACTAGATGCAATAAAGTCGTTTCCCAAAGACTGATGGCTATAGCATGAAATGCCTTAGCAAAACTTGGACACGTTTTATTTTTTTATGGGATTTTTACCAGGAGAGGGACATCACCTGGAAAGGTGGAATACAGTAAATCAATAGTCATAGCTCTGCATTTGGAAAGAGATTTATGATTAGTGTATCTATTCAAGTAAATGTGTTAAACCATTCAATTAAAAAGAAAAGGGTATTTAAATTTGTTGTCTGAAGCATCATTAGATGGTGTCTGTTTACAAAAGATCCATTTTTTGATATAAAAGTGTTATGTACTTATTAGTATAAAATCTTTAGCAAAAATCTTTACAAACTCTAATAATAATAAATCTGCTATTGTGGCAATAAGATAATCAGATAAGATAATATAATATAAGATATTATATAATATAATATTTTCAGAAACCAGGATCACAGCTCAATGCAAAGATCCACATGGAATGATTTTATTATTACAGTTAATGACTGGGAGTCTGCATTTGATTTAAGGTTGATATATGGACCTTTTGCAAACTATGAAACATTTTTTGTTGTTCTCCAAAAAGCATTTCTTAATAAAGGCAAAATGGTAGATGTTTTAGATATTTTTAGATGGCGGACTTCTGGTGGATCCAAAATATCACACAAGTGAAACTAATGAAATTTGAGCATTTTTCTTTGTCTGAATCAATTCTTTCTATAGCAATAAATATGAAAATAGCACCATGGCTCATATCAGATCATTCACCAATATTAATACAACTGAAGCTAACAAATAATTTTATTTTTAGTGCAGCTCTAGGGTTCAATGAAAGCTTTTAGAAATATTTAAAGAAGAGACTGTCAATGTAGTCCAGGAATTTTAAAATACTAATGAAGGAATAATTGATTATTTCCAAATATTATGGATCACATTTAAGACTTTTTTTTGGTATTTTACTTCAGTTTTGTAAAATAAAGAAATGAATAGAAGAGAACAAATACAGTTCAGTGCTGAATCAGTGGCAGTTAATAGAAATTCTTATGGAATTCAATTATGATAAATATACTGGCATGAAACAAGAAATATTACAAAGGATACAAGAACATTTGGCTATTCACTCTAAATTAATTTCTGATCAGTATAAAATATAATTGCTATGATGAAGAAGAGGAGAATCTTTTCTCATTTTTTTTTCATAATACCTATTTACTAAATTAAATACTATAAAGACATCAGCAGGGTTAACATCAAATAAAAAATAAACAGTGGAAGCTTTTTTCCCTTATTTTTCAATGATATACAGAAAAAAGGAAAGAAAACACCATCATAAAATCAGTATATTAATCAGTTCTTAACTAGTAACAATTTGCAACAAGGGCAGTTAAAGCTGAAATTAATTTAAATGTTGCCAGTCGGGTTTTTTTTTTTTTTTTTTTTTTTTTTTTTAGTTTATACAACGTTTTATTAATACAACCATATTACAAAATAATGTATAATTTGCATACATTGTGCACTAAAATCTCCCAGCAGATGCCCATTTTCTTGTACGTTTTTCACAGTACGCTTACTTTAGATAAATCTATTCTAACAGCTGCCACAACTCAAGACCAGAAGTTACAACAGCCAAAAAGAGGAAAATATACATAGTATATCCATCACATCTGTTTGTTCTTATATATATATATATATATATATATATATATATATATATATATATATATCTATATATATATAAGAAACCTTTTCTACATGTAATTGAAATCCTTTTGCTTAAAGTATTATAATCCATTTCATTTATAAATTGTAAAAACAAACAATACCCCTTATCCCATTACAATATTCCAATATTTCTATTTCTAAACATGAAGTTTACTAAGCCTTTGTTTTTAATATATTATGCTTTATATGTCATTTCTATATTTCTTACTTCTTCCAGTAGACTAATTATTTAAATAATTCAATGGTATCTGTCTTACAATTTTTAAATTATCACTTTTTTAGTTAGAAGTAATATTATGGTTACCAGTTATCTTGTTTTCTTTATAATCCCACTATTAAAGCATATAAAAAAGTTCACCAGTCTGCCAGTTTGCTTCAGTATATTTTTGTACCAATTCCTGTATTCCTCATTTGAAATCTGTTAAACTAGGATAGCCCAAAAAGTAACTCCACAGATTCCTTGCTATCCATCATTACATCTCCATTTACTATTAGCCCCATAGTATACCTTACTTAATTTTTGTGCTGTGTAAAAATATTTATGTCGGTACTTCTATGTGAAGATTCTGAATCTCTGAGACTTGGTGGCTAATTTAGCAGGCAGGCAAATTTCCCTCCAGTTCACCCAGAAATATATATATATATATATATATATATATATATATATATATATATATATATATATATAGATTTGTATCAGTTGACTGAAAGACCATTTCACTGACACCCATTTCACTGAGACCAAATCACCTAAAGTTCATTTCACCTAAAACTCATTTCACTGACAAGTAGTACTCTAAGGCAAGTCAAAGGTATATGTTCTTTTCTCCACTGTAGTGCGATCCTGGTGTTAGTATATATAGTTAGGGGGTGTGGGGGCACATCCCCCCCCATGTTAGGGGGTGTGGGGTGCTTAGCTCTCCCACCTAGTTCAGTTTTACCAAATAATGTAAAACAAAACCAGACAATAGAAAAACAAATTAAGTGGGTGCTATGCCCCCACACCCCCCAATGTGGGGGTCTGTGTCCCCCACCCCCAACTATATATACTAACACCAAGATCGCACTACAGTGGGGAAAATGACATATAACTTTGACTTGCCTTAGAGTACAACTTGTCAGTGAAATGAGTTTTAGGTGAAATGAATATTCAGTGAAATGAACTTTAGGTGATTTGGTCTCACTAAAATGGGTTGAAATGGTCTTTCAGTGAAGTGATATGAATCTATATATATATATATATATATATATATATATATATATATATATATATATATATACACAGACACATGAGTTTTCCCTACAATTAATCTCTTAATGTATATCCTTCAGAAAAGCTTTATACTACTTGCTATTCTACTGAAGTCTGCTTTCAATATTCTGGACTCTATCAATATATTGATGATTTCCAGCTGATATACTTTTATATTTTTATTCCTCTATCATATTTACTAAAATACTGAGAAATCTCTCTATAATATATCAGCACAGGTATTTGTTACAAAATTCCTCCCATTCCATTCTTTTCTTACTTACTTTAAGTTGCTCCGAAAAATATAATTTTCGATCTTGCTCCCACAATTTTTCCAGAGCTTCTAAGTTAGTTAGAAACCAGCTCCTATAGGTTCCAATGGGTTCTAATTCAAACCTTCATGGAGTGTGTTTTTTCATCTTAATATTACTTCTAGAGTATGAACTATTCTTTCTAAATTATCTTGAGTATTTCTTTTTTTTTTAATCGGGACCAAATCTTTATTCTGTCTCTACTAGTTCTTGGTTTTCTGCCTATCTTAACATCATCTGTTTCAAGTTAGCTTCATAGTATGTGTTCTGGAGACAGTATATATTTTTTATTTTTTTACTGCACTGTCTTAAAATATTCAGTTAGGCAAGAAATTCTTAGACCTCTTCTTTCTTCAACTACTGGTAAAAGTTTTTTTTTTTTTTTTAAATTTATTTTTAATGCTTTGTTACCCCACCCCTATACATATTTATATATATATATATATATATATATATATATATATATATATATATATATAGAGGGAGCGAGAGAGAGAGATTTCTTTTTTGAGCTTATCACAGTAACTACTCCCTACATAATAGCAGAAAGCCTGTGCTACATACAGTATCTCAGGAACAACAGACATTTTTATCACCTGATACCCTGTATCCAAATTGTTTGCCAGTGTTTTCCACTGTTTTAGTATAGTCATTATTTTAGCTTTGATTGCAAATTAGTAGGATACTGATTTGTTCCCTCATTAGTCATATCCCTAAGTTTTTCATTTTATTTCATTTTATAATGACCACAAATTTTGGGGAAATTCCTTCATCAATGTCCATGAGGGCTGATAACATTTTCAAAGGGTATTAGTTTAGCAAATTTTCTTAAAACTTTCCTAACTCTTTTGGAATACCATCTTTAGGATTTGTAATGTATAGTATAGTAAAACATCCTCTGCAAAAAAAAGCTATTGCTGCGGGTCTATATTATGATATCGCACACTCAGAAAAGCAAACAACACATAATCGACCCCATGTAAGCGAAAGCTTACAACATCAAAACTTCAGAACAGCTTGGAAAAAAATTGCTAAAAAAAACTGTAAAACCTTACATAATGTGGGAGGCTTTGCCCCCCACACCCCCCTACTTAAATATACAAACTCCAAGATCACACTATAGTGTTGAAAATGGCAAAGTAGCAAAAGCGGCCAAGCGATTCTTTCTCAGGGAAAGAATTAGCTGAAAAGCCGCTTTACTATTTTCCCTTTTCATGCTTTTCAGCTCGACAAAGATGCATTCGGCAACCTATGTCTGCTACAGCGTAATAGGGAGCCATTGCTGCTTCTTTATCTTCTTTATCATTCCATTACTGTCCATTAATAAATGACTGCAAAACATTTTATAGCCAATGGTTCTATGTATATAGCAAACAGAGGGGATGGTGGATAACCCTGTCTCAGTCCCTGTTGATTCTGATTTATTTGGACATTCAAGCATTTTTCTTTGTGACTGTCTCTGAATCTTTATAAATTTCTTGTGATTACATAATGAATTCCAAAGGGAAACCCATATTATGCATATTGTTCAATAAATAGTTCCAAAGAATTCCATCAAATGCTTTTTTCAGAATCTAAGGACATCAAAACCAGTTGCTTTCTCTATAGTTTAGACTGGCTATAAATCACGTGTGTTCTTATAATGTTGTCAAACATCTACCTCCCATTCACAGATCAGGATTGTTTTTTATCAATTAGCCTAGGTAAATTTCTCACTAACCTATCTGCCAAAATGCCAACAAACACTTAATAGTCATGATTTAAGATTGATATTGGCCAATATAAACCAGGAAGACAAGGGTTTATACCATCTTTCAAGTTCACTGAAATTACTGTGTTGTGCCTGAATCTGGAATTTTCTTATGCTGCAATACTAAATTGAACATTTTATACCAAAGTAGTGCTATTTCCCCCATAAATTTCTTTCAAACTTCAATCAAAAGCCTGCCACTACCTAGAGACTTTCCTGTCACTTGTTTTAAAATCTGATTCTGTATGGGTCTAATTATCTTTTATCTCTCCTGTGCTATTAATTTCAGCAAATTTGCATCTTCTAAAAAATGTCCTAACTACTCATGCTAGTTGCTTCCTGGAAACTGTATAGCATGTATGTAATTTTCTTACATTGTTTCCCTAGTTTTGAATTCATTATTTTTATTATGTTTCTTTCCACTTCATGTTGCCTTAATATTGTTGCTCAGTATTTTTATTTTGATAATTTAGATGTGTTTTCATAATGCCAAATCATTAAGGCTTTACTGCATCACTCTATTCTTTCACATGACTGGTCTCTCAAAGTCCTTTGTAATGATTCTAACTTTTCTAACACCCAAGAATTTATAGACTCTTTTCACTTAAAAACTTTTAATAATTTCTAGTTAGCTGAAAATGTTCCTGTTCATTTCCTCCCATTAAATCTGCTCACATTGCTAAATCATTGAGTACAATGTCCCATTTGGCATGTACCTCACTAAACACCTGAAACAACTGGAGAGGCTGCAAAGGTACTTCACAAAGAAGATCCTAGGCCTTAAACATTTTTCCTATATGGACAGACTCAAAAAACTCCAACTATTCTCTGTCTCATATCACCTACTTAGAGGTGAGCTCTGCTTGACTTACAAACCCATGTCTGACCCAGCTCTGTTAGCAATGCTACATCTAAAGAAATCCCAATCCCTTTGCACCGCATGCTCCAGAGACTTCAACCTCATTACCACAGTCAACAAAACATGCTGGAGGGACAGGTTCATAACCCAGAGACTGCCCATGCTATGGAATAGACTTTCCATACATGTCAAACAGAGCACCTCAATGGCCCTCTTCAAGAGAAATCTTGATGAGTGGATGGGAAATAGAAAATTCACCCAGGGATCACTCCAGTTGCTCTACTTGACAGAGGCACTGGGAACTAAGGTCGGCTGGCACGATGCCAGGGTAATCCTATGGGCTAGGCTTGTAAAGGCTCCAGGGCCATTAGCCTAGTACACACCTATGAACCTATGAATCATATGGCTTGCTTTACTTTATCCCACATTTCTATTGCATTCTACTTAGACTGCTC
Source organism: Protopterus annectens (assembly GCF_019279795.1). Taxonomy (NCBI): domain Eukaryota; kingdom Metazoa; phylum Chordata; order Ceratodontiformes; family Protopteridae; genus Protopterus; species Protopterus annectens. The sequence goes on from NC_056737.1 coordinate 567,290,381, forward strand.
CATCTGTAATATTTATTTGTATATCCTCTTTGAACAGTGCTTCTTATCTTCTTTTTTTCATCCATTCTAAATATATCCTCCAATTACTACTTCCTTATGATACCCTGGGGTTTTTCATTTCTATTTCAGCAAGTACATGACTTGAAATTAATATTGGCTGAGTTTGCATCCCTTTTAATATGTACTCCTGCTTCTGCCATTAAATAAATTCAGTCTAATCCTGCTCTTGTACCATGCTGCACAGAGAACTATGTAAAACTTACATCTCCTGTTGAGCATTCTCCTACATCTTTTAAGCTAAAGTTCTTCATTAGAGATTTCAAAAACCTTCCTTCCCTTGTTTGGTCCTGAGACTAAGGGTCCACTGTAACATCTGCCATATAGATTACCATATTCCAGTCTACTGCTATAGGGGTTATGTCCTTTCTAAACTCTATTATGTCTGGCAGAATATACCTCATCTTTCCAATTGCCATAGGGGGGGCTGGATATGTATTTCTCACAGTTATTCTTTTGCGTCTCTATTCTCCTTTGTCACTCTTCTTGGCAAGCATTTTTTTTTCTAAAATACTGTGAAAGATTTCATTGGCTTCCTTTAGACTGAAGAATTCCTTCTTCTGATATTTTCTCCATTTGAATTATTGCCTTCTGGTTGTTTCCAAAATTTTCAGTTTTATCAGTCTCTGCCATCACCTCCTCCAGCCTCCTGAATGGTACTGCATAGGTAGGAAGATCATAAACATGGCTGGATATAATACTTTAAAACTAAGATTTATTTTCTGCTTAGTCTCAATGTTTGATATGTTGATACTTATTCCATCACATTCTGCTTCCTAAGGAATAATCCTGGTTTACAAAAACTCTGGTGTTTCCAATACTTATGACCTTCCCTTTTTCAGAGTTCAGCGAGGAGTTCTTCCTTTAGTTTACAAAGCTGTACTTTTATTATTATTGATCAGTGCAAATCATACTTGTGACCCTGTTCCTGATTATACTATATGCATTCTATCCAGTTTTTTAGACTGGACACCAGTCCATTTACCGAGTTGTTCTGTTATATGTGATAGGCAATCATTTCTTTCTGCTCCTTCTTGACTATTGGCAAGCTATAGATTTTAACATCTCTCTTTCTATCTTTCCTCAGTTTCTAATAGCTTTTCTCTACTTTCTTCTTGGGTGGCCTCCAGTTCTGCTAGTTGTAGTAAATGTTCATATCCTTTTTTAGTAAACTTCTCAGTGCCATCTGACTGTCAGGGGAGTGGGACTTATATTATTCTGAAGTTCTTAACTTTTTTTTTTTTTGAGATAAGCTTGTCAAACATTAAAAAAAATTCATTCATTTTTAAGATTTCATTGCACATTTTATCTAACTTGTTTTGGATCCTGGGCATCATTTCTTCCTCATCTTTGTGGGAATGACTAGCCATTTGACAGCCCTGAAAGCAACCATGGCTATCCACATCTTATTCTGGCAATAACTTAATATTTAAAAATTTTTGGGCAGTATTTTATTGGACGTTTCTGCTTCTTTTTGTCATCAATCACACTTATCACAGTTCAAAATCAACAAGTTACTGTCTAATTTGTATGAGTGGAATGTACTATAATATCTTGACAACTTCTTAGACTGGGAGAGCAGAAAACACATCTCAGCTGCCTGACACCATGCCTGGAAGTCAACCAAATAAAAATTTCAGGATGACACATAACCAAGTCTCAAGCTAAAATATATATAAGAAGCTATGTTGAATATGAAGAGAAACTGGTTTAATCACAAATTATCCTTTACTGGTGGAATCAACTTTCTAAAATTAAACGTATTCTTTATGGTCATTTTACATTAGGATCATATTACTATCTCCACCATATAGATGGTTTAATAAATTTAAGAGAGCCTGAAAAAATGGAGATGTGGATAACCTAGAATGCCACGGAGCTATTTATTAGGTTTAAATATATATATAGAACTTCTTCAGATGTAAAATAAATTAATTAAGACTCTTACCCTTAAATACAAATTTAAAAATTATTGAACCAATCACATTAGTGAATAATTACATCTCATAAATATTCATACACTGCAAATACATTTCCAATTAGGGCTGCCAAACCCGCAATAACTTGTCATTCGTGCATAAATAACTAAGTATAAATATGAAATTCTAAATTCATATATATGACCTGATGAAGAGAAATTTTAAAACTACAATCCTAAAAACTTGTAACATAAAAATGTTCATTGTTAAGAAGACAGGAGGCATATATACAGAAGGAATGCATATAAAACACATTTAAAATACATTACAATAGCATTATCTAGTGACTAAAATAAAAACTTGTTCGAGTCTATAAAATTTATAAAATGTAACTTATTGCTCCAAGACCATTACAGTGCATCTAAAAAATAAATATATCAACCCAAACATATGCATACAATTCAAGCACTTCAAAGCCTAGCTGACCTTAATTTCAAAATAGTGACTATTGACACATTTTCATTCAGTCCAGATGGTCTGCAGGCTTCCAAAACCAACTGCCAGTATAATTCTCTGACTAATTTTATTTTCCCAGCTCCCCCCTTGAATATCATGTGAAAAATAAAGAGCACATGTATGATATCCGTAAGCAAGACGTCAATAATGCTCTGTTTAAGCACACTAAAATTTGCAAAAAAGCTTTCTTTCTGTTTTTTTTGTCCTTGAATGTATTCCACATGATATTCAAAGGGGGGGGGAGGGGTCTGGGAAAATAAAACTGAAGTCAGAGAATTATACTGGCAGTTGGTTTTGGAAGCCTGCAGACCACCTGGACTGAATGAAAATGTGGCCACACTAGTCCCTATTTTGAAATTAAGGTCAGCTAGGCTTTGAAGTGCTTGAATTTTATGTATATGTTTGGGTTGATATATTTATTTTTAGATGTACCTTAATGCTCTTGGAGCAACAAGTTAAATTTTACAAATTTTATAGACTCAAACAAGTTTTTATTTAATAAAAAAGAAAATAAAGAGTGCACCATCAGCTGGAATTCAAACTTGTCAGCAAATAACTCCAAGTAACAACCTGTTTAAATGAAACTTCATTTATTGCAAACGAACAGGAGCTGCAGCAAGTGATAAAAGTTAGCGCTTTCGCGTTGACACCCAACGCTTCATCAGACATAAAGACTTAATGAATCTGGCTCCTTTTAAGCATATGTTCACATGATGTCATAATTGACTTAAAGAGACAGATATTTACAAATTAGTAAAGGTAAAAATACTGTTGTTTAAATACATCATATGTTGAAGTCATTAAAAACATTAAAAACCATGAATAAATTTTAATAAGAATAAACATGCATGTAATAAAAATAAGATAAAATAAACCATAAACAACTCTAATGGTTTAATGGTCTGGAAGCTAAGAAAGGCTTGATAGAAAGCCTTTCATTGAGTCCAAATTTGTGTGCTTGTAGTTTCACAATCCACTTGCCCTCTTTTCTTCTACTCTGTCTTTAACATTACCCAGTCTGTTATCTGTCTTTACCAGTTCAAGAACCTGAAATTTAAAAGTGTGGTTGTCACCAACATCAATAACATGTTTAGCAAGTGCATTTAATGCATTGCTCCTGGATATTGCATAGATGTGTTCTCTAATTCGTTCTCTTAGGGATCTAGTAGTCATGCCCACATAAAACTTCCTGCAGGACTGGCATTCAGCTAAATAAACCAGATTCCTAGATTTACAAGTTGCACAATGTTTGAAAATGTAATTCCTTTGTGTGACAGGGTGTGTGAACATGTGAGTATTGGCTATGTGCCTGCATTGGTTGCAGGATGAACAAGCAAAAGTGCCATGCCGTGTGTTGGTGTTGTCATTGGTATGAACTCTATCATAACAATGTAACCTATTCAATGACAGCATATTTTTATAAGCTACTCTGGGTTTGTTGTCTACTAGAGATCTGATGTTGTCATCGATCATAAGAAGGTTCCAATGTTTATGGAAAATATCCAGAATGTGCTTGTTCTTGTTGGTATACGGAATGGTGATCCTATTTGTCTGAGCCCTAGAAGTTCGGGTGGTAGGTGTATATGAGGTGTCATATTTCTTGATGATGGGTATGGCTACATTGTCCCTTTTCATGTCACCTTCAGAGACAGCTGTAAGTACAGATTTACTATTGTATCCCCTGGTTGTAAAATTGTTTACTAAGTCTGACTTGTGTCGTTGGTAAGCTGTGTGTGTAGAGGTGAGTTTGGAAACTCTAGTAACTTGATTCTGAACAATATTCCTATATACGTGCTGAGGATGCATGCTGTTTCTGTGGAGTAAATTGTTCCTCCAGCAACTCTTCCTAAAGAGTTCAGTTTCAAATCCATGACCCTTCCTAAACACACTCACATCTAGGAAATCTACATGTTCGGGGGAATGAGTATAATCAAAACTCAGAAAATCAGTTGTTCCATTGAGATAGTCTACAAAATCTAAAAGATGTTCAGTTGTTCCTCCCCACAATAAAAGACATCATCCACGAATCTATTATAAAATAATAGTGAATCAAGGAAAACAGAGTTCTGATTAAACACAAATAGCTGTTCCCATTGTGCCAACACCAAGTTGGCGTATGCGTTAGCACATGGAGTACCCATCGCTACGCCCTTGGTTTGTAAATAGTAGGTACTTCCATAACATAGCACGTTGTTTTCAAGAACAATTTCAAGTAAGGACACACATCTATCCACCATGTGCGTTGTCAAATCACTTTTCATCAAAAAAGCTCTCATGTATTCTAAGCCTGTGTTGTTAGGTATTGAAGTAAACAAAGACTTAACGTCCAAAGATACTAATATACATGTATCATTGACAGAGGAAGACTGTTTGAAAGTCGCTAAATTCTCTAAGAAATTGGTAGTGTCTTTCAGAATGTGCTTAGTATTCAAAACTACTGGCTTCAAAATTTTATCCAGATAAATGGATAGAGGCTCGGTCAACCAGCCTCTGCTGGATACTATTGGACGCAAAGGTGGATCAGTGACATTCTTGTGTATTTTGGGAAGACCTCTAAAAGATGGTATTAGAGGCTTGTCAATTACAAAATACACATATAAGTCATTATCAATCACACTGGTCAGCAATAAATCATATAGCATGGCATGAACATTCTTTATGAGACCATTTAAACTATGTTCAGAAATGGGTAGATAGGTATCTGCATCAGATAACATTGCAATCATTTTATTACTATATGTGGAGCTGTCCATTACAACGACAGCTCCACCCTTATCTGCTTGTCTAATAACAATTGTGTCATTCCTTCTTAAATCATCTAAGGCTTGTTTCTCTTGTTTAGTCAAGTTTATAAAATGAGGTTTAGCTTGGTTATCATTATATAGCTTAAACAAATCGTCCTCTACTGCTTGCTCAAAGGCTTCTAGCAGCGGATGTGAAGGAGGAATGAAGGTGGAAGGCTTCTTAAATGCAGTATATTTATTCACTACTTCATCATTCTTACCATATAAAAGTTTAAGGGCTAAGTTTCTGGTGAACATTTTCACATCCACAACGATGTCTGTGACATCATTGCTATGAGAGGGAATAAACCCTAAACCCTTATTAAGAATAGACAATTCAAATTCACTCAAGCCATATTTAGAGATATTAACCACTAAACAATCTGAATTATAAGTCTCAGAGAGTAAAACGTTACCACTCAAGTTTTCGGTCACCATACTTTCTTGGTGTGAGGCGCTTCTTCTTCCATAAATTTCCTCTTGTTGGTTCTCATCAAAGGGGACCAAGTTCTTTTCTCCTGGGGTCTGAAGGGTAGAGGAAAAGAAGGAAGACCCTCGCCCAGTGCAAAAAGCTCTTCTTCATTTTGAATGACGAAAGAATCAATACTGAGCTGTTTGTTTCGTGATTCACTCGTTTTCGGTCTAACAGATGCGGGCTTGTCTATGCGTGACACTGGATCAAGACCAGAATCAGAGTGAATTTGTGCTTGCGTTGTAATAATACATGAATGTGGTGAAGTGCCTTTGTTGAAACAGTCAGTGGTCTCTCTAGATTTGTCCGAAGGGACAAGAGCTGTAGGCTCCGATTGTGTGGCTTCTTCTAATGACGTTGGTGGAGGAGGAGTGATCAATTGAATGACGCGTTGCTCATCAGGTGTAACAGAAGATGGACGTGGAAGCATAGTGGGACCACTGGTATGATTGGGTTTAGTAGCATAGTTCTCTTTCGGCCACGAAAAAACTCTAGAATGTGTGAAATCCAAGAAATCTCTCTGTAGCTTGCATTTCTTATCACGCAAGCACTTGAGGTCAAGGGAAGACAACATTTGTTTTAAATCACCAAGCACAATGTCACGCTGATCACTATTCAACTTCCCACTTAGTTCTGTGTATATAGTTATGATATCAGTCTTTAAATCATTAATAGAAAGATCATAATGTTCAATTAAGATGTTTAAGTAAGAGAAACTGGTGTCAATGTTGCATTTCTGCCACAATGCTAGTAATCTGGGTTGAGAATTGCCGAAAGTCGGCATTTTAAGAATCCTTAATCCTCGTGGCACTAGCTTAAATTTAAGACAGGCTTCCATATGAAGTCTCTGCCACTGGATAGTACGTAGTTTATAGAGTTTATTCTCAAGATTTCTGGTCATCATGGTTAGATCCATGTTGTTCTTGAAAAAGTCTGTGTCTTCACTTGAAACATTAAGGTCTGAGGTGGTGAGTTTAAGTAATGGGTTGATACTGAAATCCACTAGTCCATTTAAGTCAAACATTTTGTCAGCTTCTTGATTCGGTAAAGGCAGACTGGATTTAGCAGCCATGTCCTGGCAGAACTGTAAAAGTAGAAGCAGCAGCAACCAAAGAAAAACACACTGCCAGGTAAAGCACTCTTATTCAAAAGTCCAAATCGTATAAAAAAGAAAATAAAGAGTGCACCATCAGCTGGAATTCAAACTTGTCAGCAAATAACTCCAAGTAACAACCTGTTTAAATGAAACTTCATTTATTGCAAACGAACAGGAGCTGCAGCAAGTGATAAAAGTTAGCGCTTTCGCGTTGACACCCAACGCTTCATCAGACATAAAGACTTAATGAATCTGGCTCCTTTTAAGCATATGTTCACATGATGTCATAATTGACTTAAAGAGACAGATATTTACAAATTAGTAAAGGTAAAAATACTGTTGTTTAAATACATCATATGTTGAAGTCATTAAAAACATTAAAAACATATTCTTTATGGTCATTTTACATTAGGATCATATTACTATCTCCACCATATAGATGGTTTAATAAATTTAAGAGAGCCTGAAAAAATGGAGATGTGGATAACCTAGAATGCCACGGAACTATTTATTAGGTTTAAATATATATATAGAACTTCTTCAGATGTAAAATAAATTAATTAAGACTCTTACCCTTAAATACAAATTTAAAAATTATTGAACCAATCACATTAGTGAATAATTACATCTCATAAATATTCATACACTGCAAATACATTTCCAATTAGGGCTGCCAAACCCGCAATAACTTGTCATTCGTGCATAAATAACTAAGTATAAATATGAAATTCTAAATTCATATATATGACCTGATGAAGAGAAATTTTAAAACTACAATCCTAAAAACTTGTAACATAAAAATGTTCATTGTTAAGAAGACAGGAGGCATATATACAGAAGGAATGCATATAAAACACATTTAAAATACATTACAATAGCATTATCTAGTGACTAAAATAAAAACTTGTTCGAGTCTATAAAATTTATAAAATGTAACTTATTGCTCCAAGACCATTACAGTGCATCTAAAAAATAAATATATCAACCCAAACATATGCATACAATTCAAGCACTTCAAAGCCTAGCTGACCTTAATTTCAAAATAGTGACTATTGACACATTTTCATTCAGTCCAGATGGTCTGCAGGCTTCCAAAACCAACTGCCAGTATAATTCTCTGACTAATTTTATTTTCCCAGCTCCCCCCTTGAATATCATGTGAAAAATAAAGAGCACATGTATGATATCCGTAAGCAAGACGTCAATAATGCTCTGTTTAAGCACACTAAAATTTGCAAAAAAGCTTTATTTCTGTTTTTTTTGTCCTTGAATGTATTCCACATGATATTCAAAGGGGGGGGGGGGGGGTCTGGGAAAATAAAACTGAAGTCAGAGAATTATACTGGCAGTTGGTTTTGGAAGCCTGCAGACCACCTGGACTGAATGAAAATGTGGCCACACTAGTCCCTATTTTGAAATTAAGGTCAGCTAGGCTTTGAAGTGCTTGAATTTTATGTATATGTTTGGGTTGATATATTTATTTTTAGATGTACCTTAATGCTCTTGGAGCAACAAGTTAAATTTTACAAATTTTATAGACTCAAACAAGTTTTTATTTAAGTCAGTAAATGGTCTATTGTAATGTATTTCATATGTGTTTTATATGTACTCCTTCTGTATACATGCCTCCTGTCTTTTTAACAATGAAAATGTTGTTAAGTTCAAGTTTTTAGGATTGCAGTTTTAAAATTTCTCTTCATCAGGTCATATATATGCATTTAGAATTTCATAATTATACTTAGTTATTTATGCACAAATTACAAGTTATTATGGGTTTGGCAGCCCTATTTGGAAATGTATTTGCAGTGTATGAATATTTATGAGATGTAATTATTCAATAATGTGATTGGTTCAATTATTTTTAAATTTGTATTTAAGGGGAAGAGTCTTAATTAATTTATTTTACATCTGAAGAAGTTCCATTTGGAATGATAAAAGCGGTGAGAAAGTTAAGTGTTTAGTGTGATATATTTGGGTGCTGTTTTCATTTTTTCCATTAAAGTTTTGGCGTTTGTACTACTCGTTGCAGCTGCTGGTGCTTCTCTTGTATCTTGTTTGGTTGGAGCTTTGCTCTTTGAAGCACTTGGTCTCTTCTGCTGTCATTTAAATATATATATATATATAAATATATATATATATATATATATATATATATATATATATATATATATATATATATTTATTTCACTTCATAATCTCTAATTACTGAAAGCTCAAACTTCAGTAACCTGAGACTATGAAGCTGAAAACCAGAATGCCAAAAGTGCATAAGTGCGAATTTGAATATCTTGAATCCGCACTTATGCATTTCCAGTACGTCGCATGTAGTGTTATGGTGCCTGAAATGGCAGGTAAGTGAGTGTTTGTGTGTGTTTTTATACAGTGTGTGTGTGAGTAAGGGTAGGGAGGTGTTAAGTGTGAGTGTGAGTGTTGGATTTGTTGGTGTTTGTGTATGTGTGATGTATATTTGTGTGTGAGCGAGTGGAGGATGGCGTGTTGTGAGTGTTTCTTTTTGTTTATGTTATGTGTGACCACGGAGTTGGTATATATAAGTTGGGGGGTGTGGGGGGTGCAGCCCCCTGCTTATATGTAGTGTAGGGCTGTGTTGTTTGTGTGATGTGGGTGGAATGGTGTGTATGTTAAGAGGTGCATGGTTTATGTTTGTTCGTGATTGTGTGGTTCGGGATTGTGGTTTTGGTGTTGTGAATGATTCAACGTCATGGTCTCGGGTTACTGAATTTCGAGGTTTCAGTAATTCGAGATTATGAAGTGAAACCATATATATATATATATATATATATATATATATATATATATATATATAAATATATATATATATATATATATATATATACACGGGTCTACTTCACATGACTGTACTGAACTGCATTTGACTGAGACCACAGTCCCTAATTTTCAAAACACTGAAAAGTTATTTGAGTGAGTCTCATTATAGCTTATAGCACTGAATTTCAAAATACTGAATGTTAAGCTTTGTACATAGCTTTGTACAGTCACTTGTCATGTTTATGATTTACTGACCTCCACAAAGCCTGATTGTTTTAACCTCACATTAATACCTTTTTGCTCCTTATACATATCAGCATTGCTTTCAAAGTCAATGACTGACTTCCAGACATAACAAGAACCTTATTCTGTAACCTTTGAAGGACTTGAGTGATGTATCCATGATTTTTTTCTATTTTTGAAACTTATTTTTAGTACTACTTTTCCTATGATTTTCCTATGATGATGTTAGTTCTTCTAGAAGTGTGTACCGGGGCAAATTTTGAAACAGAACAAGATCAGATATTGCGTTGTAAACAATACAAATGCCACCACTTAATAAACTATAAAAACTGAATGTAATGGTTCATGAAGCCTTTTTTTAGTTTCTTTTCAATAAGGGAAGTTCATTAGGTTTGCCTACTGAGATTTCAATTTACCCTTTCAAATTCTTACAGGTGACTCGCATAAAGATTACAGAACACAACACTGTCTTCCATAATGTGTTTACTCAGAAAGAAATAAAATGGTACAGTGACTGATTTTCCAGCTCTGACAAGTTATGCTCTTAAGAATTAGTTGGGCAACTAAACATGCTTTTCAAATATTGCTATATATTGAGCATCTCTTCTGAATAAGTCCAATCGGCATTGTTAAGTCATGATCTTTTCTGTCCTTGTTGCTAAGACTTTTGCTAGAGCACTGAAACCTACATTTATAACTGACTGATTGCACCAGTATTAGTTACTTCTTTAATCCTCTTTAAAAACAAAATAAGTCTTGTTTTTTTTTCCAATAAAGTGACCATTTTTTTCCTCTTTTCAACATGTTAAGGGCCAAAACAGCTTTCTTATTTCCCTCTGCACTAATGCTGTAATTTCCTTGTCTTCAAACTCCACCATTTGTTGTAGTCTGTTGCCACCCATCCACAATGCTACTCCTTTTTGCCCCTGTTTATAATATCTACAACTTCTCATACAATTTCACTGATAGCTCTTTTATTTCTTCTGACTTTTTAACTATCTACTTATCCCATTCTAATTTTATTTCTCCATTTTTTTCTGTCATTTAACTTCTATACTAGTGCTTTACCTGCTTTCTCCTCTTTACTCCACCAAATGTCTTCCTCTTGGTTATGTCTATCTCAGTTTTCATGGTTTCCCACTATTTCATTTTGCATTTTATTCCCTCTTCCTTTTCATCTGTGCCCCTATTTGTATTTTTCTTAGTTCCATTCCCATTTCTTTTATCACTCTTTCCTCTGTTTCCCTATGATTCCTACATGCAGAATGAGCCATCCCCTCCATGTGGCTTTGATGCCCTCCCACCAGCCAAGTTCTATGTTTTGCAGGCCATGTTCATTATCCCTTAGTACTAAGTACTTAGTACTTAAGTACTTAGTACTTAGTAAGGGTCATTTGCATATATCCCATGTGCCTCTGTTACAGGAGGTTTGGGAGATCACTCCTTGGAAGTTCTAGCTTGGCTGGAGTTTTCATTTAGTTTTTTCTGATTGGTTTTTCAGTGTGACCTTCTAACTCTTTGTTTTAATGAGTTTTCCAAGAAAGAAATGGTGTGGTACACTGCATACAAATAAATCCTATTCTGAGCTTCTTTTCTTTCCTTTCTGATCTCTTTTTTTTCTATTCGTCTGTCCCCAACTTTACTCTGTCACAATTTTATTGTTAGCCCTTTATTCTTACCTTCACATCTTTATCCTTATACTCACTGGGACATTGTCAAACAGTATTTCAACTTTATATCCCTGTATCCCCTCACTTTGGTCTCCATCTCTCTCAACAGGAACCAGTGTAGTTTGTTCTCCTGGATGCACTCTGTTGCCATGAATGTTAACTGTTAGGTTTCTCTGTTCCCTCCCTACATATGTCTATTCCGCACAAAATTTCTACTTCCATATTAGTTTCATTTGGTTAAGCTCATTCCATTCTTTGTGACCCGTTACTCAGTTTACAGTTTCAGCTGCAGTAAGGCTAAAACATTTCTTTTGGATTTTTTCCCTCACTTTCTTATTCCTTCTCCCAATTCTTGAACAACTTCATTAAGATACCTTTCTCTTCTCTGCCCAGGGCAATAAATTGTATTTATTATCCATTTCTTTCTGTCAATGTTACCTTCTCAAATAGTCCATCTGGTCTCAATACATTTGTTTACCCTCGATTCAGTTACTTTTAAGCTTTTTGTAATGAGTATTGCTAGTCTGCTTTTTCCTGCTCTTCTCATGTCTTCAGCCTATATCCTTCTAATTTTTTTCAATATCAGTTATCCCTGATCACTCATATTTAGTTTTATTTCTTGCAGTAACATGATGTCTGCCTTCCCTCTATAGTATCTGTGGAAAATCCTTGGTCTTCTAATGAGATTCAATATCTTCCCTACCTTCCATAATCTAAAAAATACCTATTACTGTTACTCCCTCTGTCTCCCCCTCCCCTAGGCTACCAGAAACTCTTTCCTACTTTCTTAAGCAGTGGTGGTTCTAATGCCCAATATTACTTGACCTCTCCCTGATTCTGGTCTCTGAGTAGCATTCCCCTGAATTATGTCACTCTGTATTTGTCCCATTTTCCATTTGTTCATTTTCTTACTTTACTCTATTAAGCTGTATTTGATTTATAGGCCCCTCTTCTCCCTTTAGTGACCTATGAATAGTGCCTTCTCAGATGTTTATATCTCTGGACTCCTTCCTGATCCACCTAACCCCCCCCCCCCACTCCCCTGGTCTTAGTTCTAGTCTATCCCTCCTTCCCCCTTTTTTACTCGATTCCTTAAATTATTGGGCCTCCTTCAGCATTCCAGGCTTGATTCTTTTATTCCTGTTGGGCCTCAGACATTTATTTCATTGTACCACTCTCTTCCCTGTGGTTGCTTGTTTTGCTTATGTATTTCTTCCCTGTTTGTCCACATATCTTATGTTCTAGAGGCCTGTCTGGATTCAATTTAAGGTGTTTCTACTCCATGCAAAAGTGCAGTTTTGCAGTAAAATAATGTTAGGTTAATATGCGCTAAATACTCTGCTTCACATCTGTTTCTGTTATCACAGAACATACCACATGATCACTTATAGGGTGTTCAGTATCTACTCTTTGTAAAAGTTCTCTGTTCTAACCTTTTCCCATCTTTCTTTTATCCAAGTCCACATTATTTGGGGCACATCATTACAGGCTCTGTTTTCCTTTGCCTTTGCTCCACTTTTCTTACTGTTTCATTTGCCTTTTTTTCTGTACTTTGTAGGATTCATTCATAGGTGTATTCTAGACCATCGATCACAGGGGCCTAGTTAAGCCTAGCCACACATCCCATATGTATTTGACAAATTTTAAAAACCTTATGATTATTTGGGTTTTTATTATAATGACGAAAACGCATTTTGTCGAATGCGTTTTCATTGGACCCTAAACAGCGAACAGGCAAAACAGCGAAGCAGCTGTTCAGTGAATTCTTTCCCTGGGAAAGATGTTGCTTGGCCACTTCGTTACTTTGCCGTGTTCTACACTGCAGTGTAGTCTCAGAGATTCCCTTATCTGGTATAGCTCCCGAACGTAAATGTGCAACAGTTACTGACCTTAGGGTTTGGGTGTGGGTTAAGGTAAGTGCATATATGTTTTAAACTGTTTACTTTTTTTTGTGTTAGATGTATGGTTGAGTTGTGTATATGTGTTTTCAGCTGTTTACTTTTTTTTTGGGGGGGGGGTTAGAATTAGGGTTAAGGTAAGTGTGTATGTGTTTGGAACTGTTTACTGTTTTTTTTTGGTTGGAACAGCGATTTCTTTCCCTAGGAAAGACATCGCTGTTCTGAGGTGTCGACATTTTCAGCTTTCGCTGAAATAGGGTCAATTAAACATCGTTCACTGTTTTAAGCATTCAATGTTGTAATATAGACATGATTATCCTAAGGGGTGTATGAAGGCTCAAGCTTGGGCAGGCAAGCATTTACAGGCTGTCTCTGTCCATAGGGACATATGTGCCAGACCAGGGGTGAATTTCTGCTTCCCCATCCACTGGTCCAAGTTACATCTGAAGAAGAACTCTGCTTCTAATGGATGGGAGTCCTGTTCCTGAGAAAGGGTAGTTTATGAGACACATATCTGTCCCTCCAACTTGCCATATTATTGTTGCAAGCAAGGTTTAAGTTCCTCAGTTGGGTAATTTTGATGCAATTTGTTTTGTGGATATGCAGAAGGTCAATCAGAGTGGGATCCAAGAATACATTGCATGCCTGGCACAGATCATCATTCAGTAGTATGTAGGAGACTGAGTACAAGGTTAGGGCTTAGCGGCAGTCTGTGAAGGACATATTGTTTATACCCTGTATCTTTTTTTGTGAGGAACATCTGTGGACCTTCCATTTGTTGCATTTGCCTGTTCATGTACATACCAAAGGGGGGATTGTACTTAATCAATGGTCATATGAAGGTTGAATGCAATTGAACAATGACTTATTTGGGCCTAGATGCCATACTCTTGATTATAAGTTGTGCAATGTAGAATTATTTCTTTACTAACTTAGATATATGATGGTCAAAGGCCAGATTACTATCTACATGTGTTCACAAATCCCTGACTACTGGGACTATTCTTAAGGGTGTACTATCAATGAGGTAGTTTCCAGGGATTGCGAATATCCTAAAGGATACTATAATTCATTTCTTGGCATTGTGTTGTAGAAGATGGCTCTGTCACCAGTTATTTGGCTGAGGCAGACCTTTTTAAAAGATATTAGTGACTTTTGGGGATTATATGATTGCACCTAGTTTTCAATTGTCTGCCAACATGGTCAGCCAAAAGCTTTGATGTTGGATTTAGCTTCAGAGAAGTAGAGGTCAACAAGCAGATGATAGAGCAGAGAGCCCTAAAGGACTTCACTAGAGAGTGTCCTCTTTGTGTCAGTGGACTTCACTAACTTCTTCGACCCTGAGAGCCACCTGGCTATCTAGTGTAAGATATAGGAGTTTATATCTAATTTAGTGAGTTTGTCTACAAAGCTGGAGTGGGTCATCAAATGCCTTGGATGGGTCAAGGTAGGCAGTATGCACCATTTTGCCCTTGTCCATGGCATTGGTGACCTTCTTGAAGAAGTGCAACAGGTTGAGTAGGCAAGATCTTCTCCTTGACAAAACCAGCCTGGGTTGGATCCAGTGTCTGAAGATTTTATGTCATTGATAATCATTTTCATGATAATTATTTTGATGGTTTTGAATATGAGTCTAGTCAGGGTTATAGGTCTGCAGTTTCCAGGGTCTGTACATAGTCTGCCTTTATGTAGAGAGATGACTGTTGCAGCTCTCCATTCATGTGACATGAAGACTGTCTAAAGGATACAGTTAAATAGTGACTATAATGGTCTAGATAAGTCATGTCTCGCACTATTTAGGGGCATCTTGGGGTATTAGAACAGATCAATGTAGTATTCTTGGCCTTCTCCCTAGTGATAGATGGGAGGAGGGTATGGCAATTTACTGAATCCGTTCTCCAAGACACAGGCTTAAAGCTACTAATTAAAAACTGGTGAAAGATTCTTTCATGGAAACTGGCCCTGCGCTTCAGAATAGTCTCCCAGCTAATCTCAGAAATATCAGAAACCATAATAAAGTTTCATAATATGCTCCATTTCTATCTTGCATACAGCCCAGTCTGTAAGTACTTGATAGATGCAGGTTAAAATTTATGTAATGCATTTTCTTTTTATAGCTGTTTCTCACTACTCTTTCTTTGAAAATGCACCATTACATTACTTGTCTGCTCTTTTGTTTTCAGAGACTTTTAGCAAACATGTATGCACGTTTTGATTTTCCTCAGATATTCACTGTTAGCTGTGTTTTGGTAATTATTCAACTATGTAACAAAATATGCTAAACCTGGGCTTATTTAGAATCCATGAGTTTGAATGTATACCAAAGTCATTTATGGCTGGAAAGGCTCTTCTGGACCAATAAATGTTCTTGGTTAACCAAAAATTAAATGAAACAAGACAGTTATTTTCCAAAACAGAAAATTGGCACTTGTTAACTTTTTTCCTGTTTTATTATTAATTCACTGGAGATTTTGTCATTAATAGACATTTCCCAGGATTTAATAAACTCTGTGTAGGCATTGTGAAGAGCCTACAAGCAATGTATTCATGTACATGGCCACAGATCCCCCTCAGCAGGGCACCATGTATATTAATGATGGTGCACTGCCAAGGGAGAGCATAGAAACAGGGATATTTAATCAGTGTAGGGAGATGTGTAGAGCGTACCCGTGGTTGTGGATGCCTGGTCAGATGTACAGGGTGCGGCTCTGTGTAATGCACCCCATCACTGTTGAATTGCTGTGAATTGTATCAAATGTGTGATATATAAGTTATATGATTTTATTTGTGTGTTTTTTTTTTTTTATTATTATTATTTTTCTGCATGTTTGTGTGGCATGGCACAGAGTGCAGCAATGCCAAGACATGCTTACATGTAGACATCTGACACCTGCTACACATGCAAAAATAGAAACTGGATGTAATCAATTATCACAATTAATTATTTTATTTTTTCTGTTGTACTTTTTTTTGTAATTGCCATTTGCATGGCACAGCGTGGAGCACAGCAGAGCCAAGCACCACTTATAAATACATAGCCGACACCTGCCAGACATCTAAAAATAGTAACTGGATGTAATTAGTTATTTATGGATGTGTTTACACATATTTCTGTGGCACAATGCAGTGATCAGTAATGCTAATAGGTAGCCTTGTAGTATATGTAAAGGTATAATAGCTTTTATAATATCCAAGTAGCTAAATGGGTAGAATTATGGCTTTATGTGTAGTAGGCCATGGGTTTGAGCCTATAGCAGGCAGAACATGTTTGTAATTTAATGTGCAATTTTTGTTTAATTTAATAATAAAATTGTTAAATATGGCACTTCTGTGCTCTGCTAAGCTTTGCTCAAACATGCTAGGCACTATATAAACATGCTAACAGCTACCAATGTTTGCACAGTGCTAAGCTTTGCTAAAATTATGGTTGTGGGAGTTTTCGCACTGCTCAGCTCTGATTAGCTGGTTTGCATGCTGCTAAGTGACATGGCACTTTTTTGAATATTGCTCAATAATGTGTAAGGGCAGGAAAAACGCAATACGCGGGAATTCTGCAGCATTCATTGGAGGTCAGTCGAATGTTGATATGGCAGGTGGTGCTGGTGAAGGTGCACAATTTCAGGCACAGAAATGGGGTATTCACAAGTCCAGGGTTATGATTGGGCTCCTGGTAAAAAAAAAACATGAACCTAGGCTGCTGCAGAGTGGTTTCCAGGGCTCGAAGTGTAAGGCAAAGGCTTGTAGCCAGATGGCCCAGCAACTCACCAGTGTTACTGGTATCCCCCACACAGATGAGCAGTGTTGTCACAATTATGACAACCCGAAGAGGAGAAAGAGGGGAACCTTGGACACCTGGGTCCAAGAAGCTAAAGCTAGAGCATGGAATGCCCCGCAAATATGTAAGTAATTTTTCCTCTGTTTTACCAATATGCAAGCTGAATGTCTGCAAAACTGGTACGCATAATGGTGTGCTTCTATCCCAAGAGTTGCAGCTGATAGGGCTTGCAATATCGAATCCAATGTCAGGCACCTGGCCAAGTTGCGCCATGAGTGTGGTAAGTAAGGATGTAGTATGCTAACTGTAGTACAATAAGCAAGAAAGAGTAAAGTATTTACTGCAATAAAGTATATATAATAAAAACTGTAATGCAATAAATGGGCATGTACAATTTTAGTGCAATAAATGGGTAATTAGAGCTGTAGTGTATCAAATGAATAACAACTATAGTGCAATAAACAATAAACAATAGCAATAACAGTAAGCAAAATGGTGTACAGCAGGATTGTGTTGTCATAACTATTTTAGTAGAGCTATATGCATTGATTGTCTATGGTAAGGTTGCTGCATTCATGTGCAACATGGTAATAGCAGTACAATGCAAAATTGATGGCCTGCAAACTATATTGCTTAACTCAAAGTACTGACCAAGGCTATCTGCAGGCCAATATTGGTCACATAATACTCTCTGCTCCTCCAACTTCGGGTAATAAAGGTATATGGGTGAGGTAGTGGAACAAGAACTTTTGGCCACTTAGGACTTCCTGGAGTACCTAGCAACACACAACAGCTCCCAGGCATCCATCACACAATACATTGTAGAGGTGGGTGCCACAGTTTCTACAGCTGAGGAGCATGCAGGCAAGCTTACCGTGATCAGAATTGTAATAGTGTAGCAGTCAGTGTGTCAGGTTGTAGATACCTTTATGTGGGTGTCAGGTTTTTGTTCTTTGGGGGGGGGGGGGTTAACCTCAGTTATACACTCATACTCAGATTGTGACCAATACAACAAGTAACACAGTAGCTACTGTAAATGTGAAATATATGGACATATTACCTTGTGTTGTAATATGTCGTGGCACTGACATTACCCGACCCTCAACTTTTCACAGGTCCATCAGGTATTGCCCAAGGCCAAGGTCCTGCTCCTGGAAAGCATGACACTTGTTTTTTTTTGGAACAACTATATTCTAATATGGTGAAGGGCCAGAATAATGCCCTATGTAAACATAACTATGTGTGCAAACACTGTAGGTTGTTTTTAAATTTCAGTCTGGAACAGGTACCTAAGGATTCTCAAAGGAGCAATCACAGCAGTGTAGTTGAACAAATAAATGCACTTTGGCAGTTACAGTTAAGAACAAATAAGGCACTTGGTTTAAATGAGACAAGGAATCTAAAATGCCTTTTAAAATACAACAGTTTGAAGGTAAATACATTAGGCAGTGAAATGTGTATTTCCATATATTTATTAAGAGAGTTGTACTGGGTTTTTATATGTTGTTTTTTCAAGTATAGTGTCATACTGTAT